>NW_021131846.1:0-277078 GCF_004193835.3 Ostrinia furnacalis | reverse complement strand
TGCACTGAAGGTAATTAAGCATTAAGCACTGAGGTATTTTGGACGAAAAGATGTTGTGTAGTTTCCCGAACGCGGCCCAGCCGAATCTACTCGACTTGACGATTTACCGCTTTCTCGAAATTGAATCTAATTAGCTGAATCGTTTATCCGAGGTTGACATACTTGTCAACAATTTCGAAAAGCAGGTTCCCAACCGAAAATAGGTAGGGCGGAACATGGTCATAAGCTTCGTTTTGTCCATGTCCAAGGCCTACCTGTTGGGAGACTCGATTAGGTCTTCGAGCATTGTGCCGAGGTCTTCCAGCGATTCTGCCCTAGTTAGCAAAACTGACGGCCGATGGGGCAGCAAGGTTCTGGAGTGGAGGCCACGTACCGGAAAGCGCAGCATAAGGCTGCCATCCACAAGGTGGACCGACGACCTCCTAAAGGTAGCAGGAAGGCGCTGGATGCAGGCCGCCACCAACCGGCCATTGTGGAAATTATTGGGGGAGGCCTATGTTCAGCAGTGGACGTCATATGGTTGAAATTAAGTTTACTAAGGTACCTGCATGCCAAATTTCAAGCGTCTAACTTAAGCGGTTTAGATTTTTCATACAAATGTTTTTTCCCGCTAACTCCCGTTCCCGTGGGAATTTTGCAATATCCTGTTGTAACTAAGCTTTAAGTTTACTAAGGTACCTGCATGCCAAATTTCAAGCGTCTAACTTAAGCGGTTCAGATTTTTCATACAAAACGATTTTCCCGCCAATTCCCATTCCCGTGGGAATTCCTAAGTCTCCTATAACCTGCCCAGTCGTATGAAGAATAATTGTACAAAGTTTCGTTAAAATCCGTCGAGTAGTTTTTGTTTCTATAAGGAACATACAGACAGACAGACAGACAGACAGACAGACAGACAGACAGACAAAAATTTTACTGATTGCATTTTTGGCATCAGTATCGATCACTAATCACCCCCTGATAGTTATTTTGAAAATATATTTAATGTACAGAATTGACCTCTCTACAGATTTATTATAAGTATAGATAAAAGAAACTGGGACTTACTTCGACACAATACCGGCGAAATCACGAAACTAAAACAAAACAATTTCCTTAACTTTCGAGGGAAACAAAACTTTGCACTATTGAGAGAGAATAACTTTTTGCTTTCATCTTATTGTTAGTTTTACACGTCAATATGTACATTGCACTGCCATTGCCAACTGGTTTGTCTGTTTTTCTTTTCATGATAGATTTTTTTTAAAATTAAAATGCTAACCAATTTTCAACCGACTTCAAAAAAAAGGAGGAGGTTCTCAATTCGACCCGTATGTTTTTTTTTTTGTGGTCCCATTTAAATTTAATAATAGAAAAAACAACCCCCAAGGGTGGAAAATTGGGGATGAACTTTTTTATACGCAATATCTCCGCCGATTATAAATCAATTTGAACGATTATTTTTTTGTTGAATAGGTATTATCAAAAGGGTGGTTTCATGCGAATTTGAAGAAAATATTTCACCCCCAAGGGTGGAAAATTGGGGATGAACTTTTTTATATGCAATATTTTTAATTTTTAGTTTTTTTTTGTGTTCACGCATTTGAAGTCGGTTTTATTTTTAAAAAAAGTTATTATAAAACAAAGTCGGTTTCATGTGTCTGTCCCTATGTATGCTTAGATCTTTAAAACTACGCAACGGATTTTGATGCGGTGAAATATGTATATTAAAGAAAAGAAAAACCGAGAAATTCCAATGCAACCGTGCAAAGCCATAGTGTAAAATTAATCCAGTTTGTCAACAAATATAATGTACTATCGGCAACAGTGTTAACTGCCCATTGCCGGTCATGTCGTCTCGTTCTATCGCAAAGAATGACCATTTGATGAGAGCGAGAGCAAAAACGGTGTACCTACCTTAGTTTGTTTTTTACACTTTCGCGATAAATAAAATTTTAATTTAGTCAGTAAAAATGTCTTTAAAAAAACCCTTTTGAGAAAGCTTGGGGAGGAAAATAGTAGATAACTTTTTCACCTGTTTGAATATTTATCGTCTGTGTTTATTTATCGACAATCTATGGTAAAAAAATACCTGCTTTGCTTATTTGTTACGTTGTGATTTTGTTGGATATTTAGTTAATAAGCAATATAGCACATAAACAAGTTTATAATGCTGGTCGGTTGGTTCTGCGTACAAAAGCCGGCTATTGTACAATGTCCCTTTTATACACTTTCAAGCAAAAGCCTATTTGAATTTGTATTTGTTTGTATGAAACGGCCCCCGGCTGTAGGGGGCGGGATGAAAAGTTTCTCCAGTATCCAAAATCATTCAAAACCGACAACTTTAAAATATCTACAACTAGCTGTGCCCGCGACTTCGCACGCGTGAAAATAGTTTGAATAATTTTTCCCGTTTTTGCAACATTTTTCTTACTGCTCCGCTTCTATGATGATGTAACTATATAACCTAAAGCCTTCCTCGATACCTGGGCTATCCAACACAAAAAAAATTGTTCATTGGACCAGTAGTTCCGGAGATAAGCGCGTTTAACCAAACAAACAAACTCTTCAGCTTTATAATATTATATCGGTTTTCTACAGGCTACACCTCGGAAAATGTGCGAAAGAATCACACGAATTAATTCCAGCAGCCTCCTTCCATCATCGGGGAACCAGACGCAGGTTAGCGTACCATCCCTATATTGTTGACATTCCACCAGCTCGCACTAAGCGTTTCGGTGACTCTTTTATAATGCGAACAGCTAGGGACTGGAATTCGTTGCCTGCTGCTGTCTTTCCCGAAAACTATAATCCGGGCCTTTTCAAGGCGAGAGTGAATAGGCACCAGGGCAGATATGTACCATCCTAGACTGAATCCCACTTAACATTAGGTGCAATTGTGGTCAAATACCTGCCTTGTTATGCATAAAAACAAAAAAAATATAATAGAACAATAAAATAAGTAGGTAGGATAGATAAATATGTAGTAGATACAGATTTCGTTTGTTTGTGTGACAGTTTCTGAAAATGGTGATAAATAATTATGTTTATTTCTTTTTTGTTTAGACTACTGTTGATTAATTACTTACACATTCACACCAAAACAAATGCATATTTTTTTTTGATAAGACAGTGCAAGGATCGAACCCGCAACCTCTATAACAATAACAGAGTCGTCTGGATAAGACTTGTTTACGTTGCGATATAATAAACTAGCTTTCCGCCCGCGGCTTCGCCCGCGGCTTCGCCCGCGTGGAATTTTGTCTGTCACAGAAAAACTTTATCGCGCGCGTCCCTGTTTCAAAAACCGGGATAAAAACTATCCTATGTTCTTTCCCGGGACTCAAACTATCTCTATGCTAAATTTACTATAACTATGTTGGCGGCGTGCTCAGATGCCCTCAATGCGCGAGGGATTTTACCGCGAAAATAGGCTACGTAAGCCATCTTCGGGCACACCAGCGCCGCCAAGACAGCTAGGAGTCGGAGTGGTCGCCATGGCCGAAATCGGTCGGATGGATCATCATCATCATCATCAATCAAAATCGGTTGCGAGGTTTAAGCGGGAAAGCGTAACAGACAGACAGACAGACAGACAGAGTTACTTTCGCATTTATAATATTAGTTGGGAAGTTGGGATGTTACGATTGGGTACACCACAACAGTCCAGCGGTGGTGGGGTTCAAACCTGCGCTCCTTTGGGGGCGTAGTGTGAGTTTACGTCAAACGCATTCCATATCGACTCAGTAAAAAATAACATTAAATGTGAGACGGATTATAACAGCGGAATATAAACAGTATAAGTTTCCGCTAGGGGCGGAAACTTTTACTTTTAAAGAACTAAAATATTCATTATATTTTTTTAACGCATTCGATATTGCATGCGTTTGTCGTAAACTCACACTACGCCCCCAGAAGGCCTAGTGTGAGTTTACATTAAACGCGCTAGTGAGCGCGTCAAAAAATGACATTAAATGTATGACGGATTGTACAGCGCCTCTAGCGGAAAACGTTCAAAAACTAAAATTTTCATACATTTTTTAAACGCGCTCACTCTGATCTCAAGTCGGCCAGCGACACCTTTACTGTTGGGCTATTGTCATCTTTAAAGACTATTTTAAATAATAGTGTCCATTCACCGTTATGGAGGCGTGATTCTGTTTTGACATCTAATGAAGGATTGACAGCTGTCATTCTAAAGCTAACAACCATGCGACGCTAATTACAATAATGTGGATTGGTTAATTAACGTAAAGCAATATGAATTATGCATTTAGTTGTACTAATAGCATTGTTAATTGCAGAAACAACATTTAACGCAAATTGTGAGTTTCTTTTTTACAAAGAGAAACCTCTTGATTTACATCTCATTTGATAGAAAATGATGATAATGTCGAAGGTGGAAGCAATTTTCACCCATTGTTTACATTTATTTCACCAAAACAAAGTACGAGTATAAGCAATAGGACGTGTATTTCATTTAGCCATCGTACTTAAAAGTGTGAATTTCAAATTCTTATTGGTAGTGCTTAGGCATGACAATCAGCTGCATTGATATAATATCTGTGATATAATTATTTTAGGTACTTAAGTACCTCGTCTACCTTGAAATGAAATTGATACCCAACTTTTAATTTTAGAGCACATCTTCGGCTTCCATCAGATCATGTTCGCATTATCTCTTTTACAACCAATTTTCCACAATTTAATATGCAGCGAAAAGTATGCACCGCTCTAGCTCTTTCATAATACCACATGAAAGGGGTAGCTAGTTCCTTTGTACCCATGATAAGGTTCCATTCTTTACACAGGTTTCGTAAGAACGTTACGGAACCTCGTAACTACATCCGATGTTCCTACGGATCATACTACGAGTATGTTCCTTTTACCAACCGATCTTTTTCTATCGCAGTTGTAACAACTGGGACCGAAAACCTGTCCAGTAAAAAGATCGGAGAAAAAGGCATATTCTAGTACTTTACGCTTGTACTATCATAGATCAGGATTTATACTCCCTGATTAATCAATTGGCTCTGGAACACAAAGCGTAGACTGCTCAGTCATTTTTTTTATTAATGAGGGATATCGTATAGGGATTAAAAATATTACAGGGTAGAGACCCCATTTGTGGTCATTTAAGGTAAAATACTGTTTTTAAAATGTTCTTTATAAAATTAGACTTTCAGTTGTTACACATAACCAAATTACAAGTGAGTCTTGGTGAAATGTATTATACAATTGACATGACCAGCTAACCAACTGTTTGGAGGGAAGTCGAACCTTAATTTCGAACTCCTCCTATCTATGTTCTTCTGATTAATTTCGTTGTGGGTCCAATGACAGTTTAACTTTCCCCCGGGACAAACTTGACCTTCATTGGTTGGGTTTTTATGGCGGTCAAGCTATAGATCCTGGCTACACAGGAGTTGCAGTGGTGGGAACGGGAGGTGGGAATAGTCCTGTAATCAACTGTTTTGACATGGATTACGAATAAAATATATTTTTACGTAGGCATAGCTATTAGTTGTATTGTAAAGTCGAGGCTTCGCAAAAAATCGGTCAAATGTAAATAAATTGAATTGGCATGGTATTTTGTGTTCGACATAAATTAATATTTTTTCGCGGAAACCAATTTTATTTTTAACTTTGATTTTGGAGGTAACAGGAACTTGAGCGCTGAGCTCATTTCAGTAAGTAACAAGTCCGTAAATAATTTTTTTTTACAATAGTATTTATATTCAGGTTGATTCATGTTTATTATGACACCTTTTTTATAAAAAATAATGTTTAAAAACCCGAAAAGTCGTGAATATTCCGGAGTAAAACAACATTGAATTCTAAGAATATGATGTGAATTTACCGCTTAAGGCTTTTTCGGTCAAGAGAAATTAAGCAAAAATTCTACGAATTGCTGGCTCAAATATTTTTTGATTTTTTTTCCTCAATAATGAATAATTTGTTTACCTATCATGTCAAGTGCTCTTAAGTCGTCGGTTCTATAAATAAGAAGCCTATTTAGTTATTTGGTTAAAGTTAAATGTTTTGGCCAATCACAGATTTTATTATTTGTTAAAAAGTAGCAAAAATAACATGTTTAAATAACCTTATCATAAAGGTTTTGATAATCTGATGTTGATCCCTCACAAACCTTAAAATACGTAAATAGTCCTAGTCATATTTATGTATTTCAAAATATAAAATAAAATATTGAAGTACATAATACTCTCGTTTCTTTCAATGTTTGTATAGGCAGGTCCGAGTAAATAGACAAGGTAAATAAAAGATAAGGTCTTTATAAGGAAACGTCAAAAGAGTTTATCGGTCAACCGATCGGTGGGTAAAAGGATTTATTTATTTGACCCTATTCGGCTTTGATTAACATCTTACCAACTAGTGATATAACTATAGAAAGTACGGGAACTTCAAGACATGATAGTATAAATTCAAGAAAAAAAAAGATAAAGCATATTATTAGTTTTTGGTAAACATAAGATGGTCTAAGTCCTATCATATAATATACTAAGCAAAGTTTGGTATTTCAGGCTGTTAATCAGTATGGACGTATCAAACTGAGCACATTTGATCGGCCAATTCTTTATACAATTTAGAATCGGGCCCAACTACCGGCCGACTAAAAGCCTGTAGTCTGCGATGATACCATAAACTATTTATTTGTAAAACTCATTTTCAAACTCGGTAATCATTTATAAAAATACTGTAAACACTTCTTCTTCTTATAAGTCGTCAGACTTAACAAACCGTCGTAGGGATATAGAGAGATGCCAAAAAATGCGCTGAGTTCGAAACTCAGTGTCGCATTAGAAATTCACGCTCACAAAGTAATCAAAATATGTGCTCATTATCCACAGCGGTATCAGTACTCCACGTTCGAATAATCTTTAGTACTACACAAGCAATGTAAACTGTTTACATTATGACGTCGCTGCTGTCATCATTGCTATCACGAGCAATGCGTTCTGTTTTTGGGCATATTGCTGCGACACCGGCCCCGCCCCCTTTTCACATCTCCCTTTAGTTTCTGTGATCTGTGGGAACATACCTAGCTCTGAGATACAACCAGGTCTGTTCATCTCCGCGAGTTTACATCGAAAACAAAACAAGCACGATGGCACCCTACAGGATTACTATTTGACAAGGCCTCACATACGAGCGAGCATTCTCTCACGCACGCGTATTCTTGTGTATGATGGAAAAAAATACAGAAAATGGTGTACTAAATACTGTGCAGTATTTAACTGCCTAAATAATAATAAAATGACAGAATGTACTTTTTTAAGTTGCCTGAAGACACTGAGAGGTAAATTAAGTGGTTAATATTATTCATGATAATACATGCTTAATCATGTATTTCCTCCGCCATTTTCTGCAGTTTGGCACCTCACGTCATACATCATTTTATCGAAGTCAGCCCTATGGCTTCGGCGCAGTACCGATCACTGACGTTTGTCAGCAAAATGATGCTTGACTCTTGAGACAAGCTAAATTACACCATATTGTTAATGACATTGAGCATACATTTTTTAAATACCTTCGCGAATTAAACCTTCTGTACGTAGTACTTATTATTATTCTGTGATACAACTAACCAGTACCAAAACGATATCATATTGATGAAAACATTTCCATCTCGCTACAAAAAAACACAGGAAAACGTTAGTCCAATAGACGCAGTGCTTAGTCATCAAATTAGCAATCCGGCTACTCCTTTTTGCACCATTAATAAGGATCGGGCGTAATTTACCGTGTCGTGATTACCGTTATCGTATCGTTGCGTTGGCGTAACGTTTCCGTTACAGTGGAGGTACAGTCAGTAGCTTAAGTATGGGTTGCTCTATCGTCCTTTAGATTTAACAAACGTCAAAAATCTGTCAAACTCCATACAAAAAGCACCGGTTTCATTATAGTTACGGTTAAAGTTAGGTGATTCAACTCAGCCTAAGTGTTTATCAAAACAACAGTGGTTTCAATATTTACGAGTATTTTGTAATTTCATGTTCAGTTTGTGTTTTAACATTGTGTTTCATAAAGTAAACACCCTCAACTAATCAATTTGGTTTCAGTTGTATCGAAATTAGAGTCAGCCAGTTTATTAAATGTTGTAACAAGCGCTACGGCTGAATTTAATTCAGGCCGCTATACTAGTTAAACGCTGTTTAATAAAGAGGCTAGGCTGTTAATTGAACGGCTAGTTGGCTGCGACATATCCATAAGAATATTGCTGTCACATATTATTATGTTATCATAAGTAACGTGATTCTGAAATCTGTGTGAATTTGCCCTCGAAAAATAAAATGCTTTTTTAATCAAAGATGTCAGCGACTTTAGTTCGTTTACGGATCTCCTCATTTCTGATTCGATCTCGTAAAGAAACACCGATCATAGCCCTCTCCATAGCACGCTGTGCAACTTTGAGCTTCTGTATAAGGCCTATAGTGAGAGGCCACGACGGATTAGCAAGCTGAAGTGGCAGTGGGCAGGGCACATAGTACGCAGAACTGACGGCCGATGGGGCAGCAAGGTTCTGGAATGGAGGCCGCGTACCGGAAAACGCAGCGTGGGACGTCCACCCACAAGGTGGACCGACGACCTGATAAAGGTAGCAGGAAGGCGCTGGATGCAGGTCGCTACTAACCGTGCGATGTGGAAGTCATTGGGGTAGGCCTATGTTCTGACGTCCTGTGGCTGAAATGATAAATCAAAGATTACCTTAGTACACGTTTTTTCCTACTGAACCATTTCCCGTTACATCTGTTATCGTTGCTTGGGCTTTAACGGTGTAGAACGGTCGTTTAGTTACCGGATTCACGGTTCACACTCCGTTGAAAACTTCAGGTTACAGTCGCTAGGTGTCGCCGTTTGATAAAGGACCCGGAATCTGCGCAGTTTGGATGTACAACATAGTTTGAAAGCTTGTGCGTGCTAAAGATAAACCACGTTGCGCAAAATAGTATGCCAAGGTTATTTTTTCTACTACTTCATCAAGGTTGATGAGGAAGTTTTTCAGTAATTATAATGTATAAAATTTTTGCCGAAAGAACGCTATAGCTTCTCTGCTCATATTGGTTAACACAACACTGTCGTGTTATCCAGCTACAGCCAGCTAATTTCTTGATCGGTCCGTAGAGAAAATGGTCAAACTACATAAATTACCTTTAGCAATGTCTGAGGTGGGATTGTGTAAAGCAATCATTATCATTTGACAGTTCATAACGGACGATTATTCTGTCAAACGCTTTGTTTAACTGACTTTATCGTACGTTATGAACTGTCAAAATAATGATTACGATTTACACAATTCCACCTCAGGTCAGTTGTTATCCATTTTAACTTTTATCTATGGCTATAAACTTGCATTTTTTTATTGTAATCCATTAGTACAGAATTTACCCATTTTTATCCCATAATACTTTCATAATATGTGTTCCACAGGATGGAGTTCATAGACATTTCGCCCTAAAAGTCTACAATCCATTCAGAAATAAATAAAAATAATTGTACGATCTTATAGCATTCATATTTTGTATACCAAATCTCTTTATCAATGGAATATTTCTCTCATTCTATTATGGCTTATTTGGCACAATAAATGGGGCGACGTCAGATGACGGGGCAAACTTGACTACCGCTCTCGTCGTTACGAATTGTATTGATTTGAGCTTAATTTGTGATAGATAAAGTTCAAGAATCTTTTTTATCTTTCATTGATTGAGCTTTTGTTTCACATAATATAAGTAAATATAACTGGACAAAATCGGTAATTATGGTATAGTCAGCGTCAAATATATAGTTCGTGAAACGCAAAGTTGCCAAAAAGTTGTCAACACAATTAACAAAGATGCACTGCGAACTTTTTTGCTACTTTGGGTGTACAGTCGCGGAATGAAAAGGTTCGTCACCTTAGTGTCGGTTTTCGCTTGCACTAGGTACTGTAAGAGTCAAACCTGCCAACATAACAGTGCAAGAAACAGTGCTGTGCTAACATTTAAATCAATATGACGTTTGCTAACGAATAAGGTTTTGCTTGTTTAATTTTCTATCCCATGCAATGTTACAAAATGTAGTTTTTTTTTAATTTAATAGAAATAATAATGGTAGGTTAAACCAACAAGAAGGTTTTAGTTTATCAATCATAATAATCTTGTCAAGATAAATCGTCAAACAACTTTGATCTGAATAATTTTGAACTTTACTGACGAACAGTTAAAGATTGTTTTCTCTAACTCGAGATTATTCTGTAACATAACATAGTTTCAAAAGGTAATATGTGCTCGCGATTCGTTGAAGGAATCAATTTGAAAACTGACGAACCTTTTCATTCCGTGACTGTACATAAGGCGTACTTAATACCATTAGACATTCTCGACCGGTTTATTATTAACTATTGAAACGAAAACTGCCCTATTATCTCCAACGGAACTAAGTAAACCAAGAATTAAGTATAAAATGTTTTAAAAACTGGGAACGTACACTAAGGGATGTCAGTACCTATTAATGTATCGATACTCGTAAATATAAAAGTGTACAACTTTCAACATAACGATGCCCTTTCAAATATGTATTAAGACCTCTCTTGTCGCATCGTAATAAATAAAACAATATTATACTATATTGTGTCCTACATAGGAATCCAACTGGCAAAATCTTGGATCTAATATTGCAAGTTTGTTTTTTTGTTGTTAAGTTTTTCTTCGTCCTAATAAAAGCCCCTTTTGTTAATGAACACTATGACGATTTTGTCATAACCTTGTAATAGGCTAGTTTCCTAAAAAAATATTTTAGTCCGTCATGTTTAATATCAAAAAATATTGGACACATATTTTTATTTGTCAATCTAACAAATAATTACATAGTTATGGTGCGTTGAAGTTCCGCACGACGTCACAACGTGCGGCACTTTTATGCAAGCATTGACGTCACGGGCCTCTTCCTATGAACTTTGGCGCGCTTTATCTCTTTAAATTTTCATTAGTTTGAAAAAGTGAAAAATACGCGTAGAGTATTTTTTGATAAGTTAACTGACGGACTAATTAAAACTCTTGCTTTTTGACCCAGGAAACATCCCTATTGTCTTGATGCTCTTTTTTGTATGATTTTGATGCACCATACAAAAAAAACATAGCTTTCTATCGATATTGTTTACAACTCTACTCACCCTCAAAGGTCCTTTTCAGTCGCTCTGAAATACCCTCTTTTTAGTTATTACGGTTTCTCGATTATATTAAACTACTTTATTTTATTTAAGGCCACTCTATATAATTATTTTCGTTGACATAATGTTACTTAAAAAGGTATTTGAGAGAGCTCAGAGCGTAGGTGGCTAAGATGATTATTGTCTAGAAAATTTAAATGGAAAATTGAAATTAATATGTTGTAATAAGTAAGAGAAGAATAATGAGGTATACAAGACATTAGGTATCACAGGGAAACATTGTTATTTTATTGACATAGGTATAATCCTCTTTCTTATTTTACGCACTTTTAGGTATATTAATATAACATTGGAACTACACTCATCAAATAAATCGCACCTCCCGCGACAAGCATTTTCAAACGTATGCATCCCCACTTCCCACCAATATTGGCACCATTTAAAAGCCTAGTTCTAACCTTCATTTCAGTAAAGGAAAGATTTTGACCCCAAAAATGTGTCTTTAGAAGGATCCAGAGTCACTTCTTCAAAAAATAGGTAGTTACGCGAGAGCCAACTTTTATGGCTATAAAACTGTTAAGTTGGGATTAATCGCTATCCAAGTCACATTTATGGTATATGTTAATCATTTATTAAGAAATTAAATGTGTTTTTCTTTAAGGATATTTATTGAGCTTTCAAATAACACCAATATTGTTGGGGCACCATGATTGTGTCAGAAGAAAATCGTTAAAGTTCGCGTCGCGGAAGGTGCGATTTATTTGATGTTGAGTATAGTAAGTTCAAAATATCATACTATCGTATCTTTCGTGTCGGATTGTCGATACAAAGTTAAAAAAATATTCACCATGGGTGAGTTAATACATACTTATATTGTTTAAAAGATTCACATCTGCATCTAAAACATAAAACTACATACTAGCATAATTTTAAGCTTAACTAGTGGTTGCTTTTGGCACACACGAGACTACTTATATGTCTAAAAAATGAGGCCAAATGAAGGCATAAACATTTAAATGAACACAATTGCAAACTTCACGCCGTTACGAATTCCACAAAATGGAATAAAGATTCCATTCCATTGCAACTCAGAACTTCGGAACTATGTCACGTACGAGTATTACACTAGTTAAAACTAGTTATAACTTGTTCGGAAATGTCACATCCCATTCAGAACAAGCAAGTCTTAATAAAGAACCTTGTAAAACTCGCGCGCCGGTTAAAGGCAAACATGCATCTGGAAAATTAATTCCACAAGTTCCAGAATTTGGAAACTGGAGCCCATGTTCTGGATTCCAAATCTAGTGTCTGGAATGCACGGAGCATTCCTTCAGTTTTTGCGGCGAAACTTTTTTAATGCATTCAAAGTTGTTATGAGATCTGAATTTATTTGTTAGTTGGGTGAAAAGTTTGTTTTGTATTTATAACGTTAATTCAATTAGACTTTGAATAATTCTCCTCATTACCCTTTTCTAAGGGGCTAGTGGACGACAATCTTGTTCTTCAATATTATTTTTTTCTGCTACCGTCGTCGGTTGTACTAACGATCATGAAGTACCTAATTCTTTTTTACTCTGACATAAAGTCAGTCGATCATAGCTCAGTTTATGCATTTTTGATCCACAACAAATAAGCTCTTGGCCTGCAACTAACCTGATCTAAAGTGATGATCAGGCCGAGAATGGAAGCGAGCTTCCATAACCTCGGAGGAATTGGCTACCTTACCTCCAACAGCCGAAACACAATACTGTAAACATTGTTGTTATGCAAATTAAATAGGATTTTTTGGTCGTAAAGACTCATCAAATTCCATGCAAGCGAAGCCGCAGGCAAAACTTTGTATGTTATAACTCCGTCCTAAATCAACCACATTCGCTATTCCACGTTTTATACAATAAGCGAGAAAATTATGGAAATAAAAAATACGTCAAGGCGAAACAAAAAGAAATGTTTCGGAGTATTCTTTGACTTATTTCACGTAATGTAAATGCGAACGTTTGATCTTGTACAAACAGTATTACAATGGCGATAACTAAGTACAGTAACTAGCAGAAAACCTAAGAATGTCAGGTCTAAAAGAATCATGATTTAGGCTTCAGTTGACTGAAAGAAAACAAAGTTTATGTAGGTATTTATACTTTTTATTCGGACCGGCGATCTGATGAAGGTCGCGGGAAATAGGTCGGTCCTGTATCCGGTTGTTATGGAAATCCTTGGGGGATGCCTTTGTCTAGCAGTGGACGTCATTTGGCTGAAACTAACTTTTCTTTATCCACAACGTGGAAGCTCTTGGTCCTCATCTCACGTGATAAAAAGTGTTGATCAGGCCAAAGGAATTCTCAACCACAAAGGCACTGGCTATCTTACCTCTTAACTGCAGAGATGCTGGTAGCTATTCCCCTCCACCTTCCCCTATGCCTTCTTTCTGTCTTCGACTTGACACACTCCGCTTCTATCAGCAACATAACGTAAGTCGTGACACCAAGGTTTAATCAAAAAATTTTAAAAGTTAGTAGCGTAATAACGATTTTGAATAAGTATTACAGTAAGCGAAGATCGTGGATTCGAGACCCTCCTGAGGCAGTTTCATAATTAATCTTGTTTACATGTCAAACATCCTTTTACCGTGGTTCTGTATACGTTATGATTTGTCTCAAAATGTGTCGGGAAAGATATACTTACATGAAAATATGTTTCCCTCGGGGACTAACTATAACATGAGCAGTACCTAATTAGTAACTAGTTGAATATAAATCCTACCAGCTATTTGTGATGTCCTAATTACTAAATATTCCTAGGTAAACCAGGACCAGTTAAATATAATATTCGGACCTTTATTTATACTTATACTAGCGGCCCCCCGCCACTTCGTACGCGTGGATCCCGTTTTACCCCCTCAGGGGTGGAGTTTCGCAAAATCCTCCTTAAAAATGTCCACAAAATATTCAGCTTACATCTTTTATTTACAAGGATACTTATTAGTTAAATAAAGATTACCACTCGACATAATACAAACACTTTGCAAAACCTTCAATGTTTAATGGTCGAATCTAATAAATTACCTCAAAAATTCAAAGTGAAAAGGGATCTATCCCATACCATTCATGGGAAAAGGGTTTCGGAATTATTTATTGCGTTTCAACAGTCCACAAAAGGGCGACATCGACTCGTGATTTAAAACCTCTTGATTATTTTCCGGACAGTGAGTCCAGGGATTTCGAAGACTAGACATTGCTTTTAGGGTTCCTTATTTCTTAAGAAACCCTCAGTGATTCGTTCTCGATAATTATGATGGACAAATGAACTTCAAGAAATAAAATCTTCATAGAATTTTTTGACGTATTCGCTAGCGAGCTCACCTAACGTAAACTCATGGTAGGCACACTGATTGGTTGTTCAAAACATTTCTTCGCTCTTCTCCGCTCCGCTTCGCTTTGGTAGAAACCGGGTCTTACGTCTGTCTGCCAAGTCAAACCTGGTTTGTCACATGTTATGGTATAAAGAAGTTTTATGAAAAGTCTTTGATCCTAGAAAATAACAATTCGTTTATAAGAGTGACGTTTTATTATTCGAGTTGTAAGTCGATTCAATAATGAGTTTGATCTCAAACAAAAATACATAGATTCACGGTGACCCAGAATTATAAATGTAGGTAACAACGAAGCAAGCAAACAAGGTCAACAATAAAAGGGAATCCTACAAAATGCAATAAAATACTTTGATTTTTTACTAAGTTATATTTTGCAAAATACCCTTGATTGACAGATTTAGGTTGATTTATATCTTTCTTTAACATTGACAAACGTCAACAATCTGTCAAAATCACTTATAGTCCAGTTAACCCCTCGAGTTAAGCTAATTTATACTTGTGTAACGAGAGGGTTTCACACAATAATACAGCGGCGGGGTTTGAACCTGAGTTCCTTGGATCTCGATTCGGCCAGTCCGACCTCGACACCAATGCAGCTGAACTTTTTTCTGTGGACAGAAAATAAGATTCCAAAGGATGGTACGGAACCTCTGATTCTATTTAAAGTCCGGGAGGGAAATTGAAGGGACTAGAAAAGAAGTCTGATTGAAGCCAATGATTTGTGGAGCTTATAAGCTAAGGTAATCTAAGACGGTTTGGTAGTAAGTTTAGTAGGTTTCTTTCGTATCTCAGTGTTCGATATTTTCTCACATCATACTTTAAAAAAATATCATGTGGGATCATTTTGTTTTTTAACTTATTGTGCACACAGGTTTACTTATTATGCTATTTTGAAAATTATAAATAACTTGAAAAAATCGAACTGCCTAAGGCGGGAAATGAAGCCACGATCTTCCGCTTGCCGGGCGACTGCTTTTCCATCTGATGAACCCGTCGAAATTTTCAAGTGTAATAAGTACGCTGTTACGGCCAGCGTTTCAAATTAGTTTGAGATGCGACTCTTAACGCTAAAAATTGAATAATTTGTTTTGTTATGCTATTACAATAAATAAAAAAAAAGTAATTACAAATTAAAATCCTAATGGTACCTATAATGTTGTCTTTCTTCGTGGCTTGCTTGTGTTTTTGATATTCCGAAGGCAAACATGTCTTGTTTATTTATTGCCCGCCTGTTAGTTTTCCTATAAATGTAAGTCTATACTTCTATTGATACATTTTATTTTTTTCCTTTTATGAAATCGTTGCGGGTTTCATTTCAGATTCTTTGACTGAATTAATATCCGAAGGTTCTTTGACTGGGTTATATTAATGGCTGTATACCTATACAAGTAAGTAAGTAAGTAAGTAAGTATGCAGGAGTTTTAGTTGTCGGAAGAGAGTTAGAAATATTACGAGTACCTATTCAGTCTCCTTCATCTCTTGAAAGTTAAAGAATCTTTATTAATATCAAACCTTGGCGTAAGTGAAAAAAGTAAATTTTACAGGAGAGCCATTTTAGTGGCCAGAACCATATTTTTGGGTCATATCTTCTGACCTACTAAAACGAATTTAATGAAATTTCACATTTAGCCTTAACATGTAATGCTCTTGCTACTGCTGTTATCAATTTTTATATTTTTCTTATATATTTTGAGATTTTACGCATTGCCCTTTTACGTCGTCACATTTCTATAATTTCATGTATATTGTTCAACGTAAAGAGACTTAAATGACAACATAAATATAATATTTTAAGCGATTACTCTCTTTATTTATGCATGTAATTATTTTAATTGTTATCATGTGCTATATCAATAATAAATCAGTTAGAAAAAGTTGTTTAATGTATCGTTATTACGTTTTAACGCAAATACGCCCATATACTGTGCTCGAGATTTAGTTAGGTCTTTTAACATAATGTGTCATATTTTTAAAAATTATAAATTACTTGAAAAATCGAACTGCCTAAGGCGGGAATTGAACCCACGATGCCTTAGGCAGTTCGATTTTTTCAAGTTATTTATAATTTTCAAATTAGTTTGAGATGCGACTCTTAACGCTAAAAATNNNNGGTATCTGAAATTTTCAAGCACTTTTAGTCAAATGAGATGACTTTTAGTGCGAATCTGGAAGTTTAGTACTGAGATCCGAAGATGTATGTGAACATACACTTATGGGCTACAATTTATACTTGGTGATACAATTTATGGGCTACTGAAATGGAATAACATATTTTATAAATAAATTACATTGTTACGCTCCCATTTTATGAATTGAGCATACTCATTTTCTTTCATCAAAATTGTGGTAAATTGAAAACCGATGATCAAAACAAATTTATACCCTTCCAGTTTTTAATTTACTTTTAAATTGTAAGTAAATACTTGTACTTTGTTAAATAAAAACGGTTGTCATAATTAAAGGCACTAATTAAAAATTATACATGGGAAACTGATTCCTAAATTACAAGAATAACGGAAATTGTGTATTTTTGTTTTTTTATGATAAAAATGTTATAATACATATTTTCAGCTCAGAGCATTTCTTAAACCTAATTAGCATACGTAAATAATCAATATTAAATATTAAATTCCACCTAAAAAAATGTTGAATGAAAATTTTATCACTTTGTATATTGGGGTGTGTCATACCCCACCTGGTACGGGACGTAACTTTTAGTCACCTCGTACACGGAGGGTTAAATAATTGGAAAAAGGCGTAAGCGACAGTTTCGCATTTATACGTAGGAGCCATCGAATATCGATTTATACTCGCTGTTGCTGGCAGTTTGGCCAGCAATCCTCTTTTAATAATTGTTTATGGTTTTTTACTTTTTTTAATATTGTTTTAGATTTTGAAGTTGCTTTTTCTCCGCGCTTGTGTTCTAGTGTTAATGTCTTGAGCAATATACTGTTTTGGCCCTGTTTTGGAGTGTTACCTTACTTCTTGCATAAGATCATCACCGGCAGGCCTATCTCTACATACAGTCCACTCCATCGTTTTTAACACTCGCGATAGTAAATAAAATCGAGACCTCAAGCCAGTGCTTTCCTTTTAAAATATTTATTTCATACTTTTAATGTAAAGCCGTGAGTTTGCCCACTTGATGCAAAGTTCCTGGGTTGAGAGGAACCTCGCTCTGTAGCGTAAATAAATACAAATAAATTGGATGTTGATGTTTATGTAGCGTGGGAGCCACGAAATGAATCGTTGCATTTAAGAGTTGCGCCTTCAGTTTAAGATTCAAGTGGATTCGTTCGTTCGTTTCAGCCAAATGACGTCCACTGCTGGACAAAGGCCTCCCCCAAGGTTTTCCTCAATGAACGGTCCTGCGCTGCCCGCATCCAGGCTCTTAAAATGCGTTTTTAAAAGCCTATCCTGTCCACGCGTGCTGACTATTTCCTAACAAAAACATGGGTTATCGAGTTTATGAAGTATCTGTGAAATCTTAACTTAAAATTCATTGTTCCAAGCATGTCGTGCAAATCAGTTATATTCACGTCCCATAAACACCCTATCACTGCTTTCGAACAATAACATGGGTTATGGCCGAGACCAAGCAGCTCAAGACCAAAAAATACAGTCACTTTTGTTAGCCTCTCTTTCAATATTTGTTCAGAAGCAAGGCCGCGTAATTTTATTTAACTTGAATTTTCTTGACATATGAGAACTTTCTGATACCGTAATCAATACCGTAATCACCCTAAAAGGTACGGCGATATATTTTCCTTCTTTTATGGAGAATTCTGTAGAAATTCATGCTATTCAAAAAGGACACTTTTCAACACACTATTTTTATTAACCCTTCCTCGCCCGTTGGATCGTAAAGTTTAACTTTTTTACTCGTCGCGAAGTTTCTGCTTTTATCACTGCTCGTATGGGGGGTTGGAATAAAAATAAAAGAGGGGTTGTTCCATATACCCTGAAGGGGCAGGTTTACTTTGCAGATAGTATTTGACAAAGATCGAGCTATATTATTAGAGCACACGCCTTGAATTAGGAAGGTTTTGCAAAAAAATATTAGTGGGTTGCAGACCAAGAGCTCTAAGATGGCTTTCAAAGTCAAAGTCAAAATCAAAATCAAAATGTAACCTTTGCTAGCAAAGCTAAAGCAGTTTCCCAGAAGTGTTTAGGTATAGTTTTTAGTCAACATGCTTGGCTTTTGGTCTACAATTCGCATTAAAATAGCAAAAGGTATTTACATCTGCATGTACCTTTTCTTCCAATTGCTGGCTTTTCTGAAATTGAGGCACTATTTACTTAGCGGATAAAGCATTACATCGATACCTCTGGGCTCAAAGGTCGTAAAGGACAAAGTACGACTTTTCAGGAGAAGCAAAAAAACGATTTTTTATTTTTTTATTCGACAGTAACTTTTTTGTTTTTCGAGCTATTAAAATATGACCTAAGAAGAAAGTGCTTAGAATTCACAGCATTTTCCGAAGAGGTATTGAAAAATTGGACTAGAGCTGTATTTACTGAGATAGATTTCCTTTACGCCCTTAAAATTACATTAAAAAGACCTTTACGCCCCTCAAATATTCGTCCTAGGCAAGTTGCTCAGGACGTAAGTCTATTTTTATTTTACAAAACTACAAAACCAAGGTAATAAATGACAATTTACATAGTTTTATAGGTTTTCATAGGTCGTAAACGGAACATCCAGGTAAGGTATTATGCAAGGATAAATTGATAATTTACCTTAAATATTTAATGTTTTATGGTATTTGATATGTAATATACCATTTCTACACATATTTAAATGAATTATGTTTGTTTTTAATGAAATAAAATGATTTTTCGTAGCTTAATAATTTAATGCACACAATTTTAGAAACTATTTAAGCAGAAGTTTTGATATCTTCGAACTGGAAGATACCATTTCCGATATAAGAGCGAATTTAGAAAATAAATATTATGACGCTTTTAAATAAAACTTCTTAAATGTCTACTTTTTACGAAAAGCCGAAACCAATTTGATTTTATTTATTTATTTCATCATTATTAATTTTTCGAAAAACTACAAATGGCGGACTTAATTCCATAGGGCAGTCTGTGAACCAGTAGACCTTATGATAATGCAGATAGGATAGAATTATTAAGGACAAAGGAAAACCAAACTAGTTATTCTAAATTCTAAATAGATTAAACATTATTATTCATGGTAGCTAGAAATTATGTTATTGTACTTGGTACAAAAGTAGAAAGGTTAAGTAAGTAAGATTACAAGTAGGAAGTTTTTCATTCCAGTAGAGTACATCCACTTACTTTACTCCTACATAATACCGTTTTTAAAAGCCAATTATTTTGTAGTATAAAAATATAACTTCGAAAAAAAGTGCATTCACGCTTTTTAGTAGATTGAAGTCTCAACTGACACTATGTTTCCCATGTTGTGTAAATATTTTTCCTGCTAGTTATATTTTGTTAGCTGATCCAAATAACTTTAGAAACTATACTTATTTATTATAATTATTACAGTCAAAACTCAAAAGTGGTTTTGACCGAGGGCGTTAGTCAAAATTACTAGGAAATCATTAAAAACAATTGTAAAATGTAGCATTTTTATGATTTGTGCAATGTGCATACAAAATAATGACACCTTACGGCCGGTTCACACATGTCTCCGTTTTACTGTTCCGTTTTATGTTATTGTACTTGACGAAAAAAAACGTACACGATAAAACGAAACAGTAAAACGGAGACATGCGTGAACCGGCCGTTGAGGTACTACAGTAAGGTGACTTTTTTTTTTCATAATATACTTAACAAATGTGACTTTTTCATTTTTTCAATTTTTATGATGACTATCCTACCTTAATTAGGTAATACGTTATTTTATAGCATGTTTTCATTTTCTTAAATCATCTTTTAAAATTATCTTTTTCCCTGACAAATACCTAGTTTCTTCAAATATGAGAAATAATAAAAAGCAACATTACTTTACCCGATGTGGGTAGATGTCATCATTTTATATGTACAAATCACATAAATGTTACACTCTAAAATAGTTTTAGTACATATTTTTGATGATTTTTTATTTCTTTCGTTTGTTCCAAACGCACATACTTAAATACAATAAGAAACATCTAATAAATTTACCTTTTCAGTTATTTTAATATCCTCTCTTTGTAGATTTTTAAAATATTTGTTTAGATAATCTAAGGGCGTAAAGGACAAATTATTTAGACTTTGGTATGAAATGTTAGGTTATACGCCCAAAAATGTGTGTTTACTTGTTCTTTACTACCATAGTAACAGTACTAAAAAATCAAATGTTATTTACATCCCAATTTTCACGATGAATTCTGTTTAGCTTATCAAAAATGATGGGTCGTAAAGGCACTTTTTTTGGGATTTTCGACAAACTAAATATACAGATCGATAGAGAATGAAATTCTGAGTAAAACTGTATAAATAACTCATTTTCGGTATTTTGTCCTTTACGACCTTTGAGCCCAGAGGTATCGACATGGTTATTTTTTGTTTTTAGCGTTAAGAGTTACATTTCAAACTAATTTGAAAAATCTGGCCGTAACAGCGTATTACACTTGAAAATTTCGACGGGTTCATGCAGTGTCTAAGTAGCTCAGTTGAAAGAGCAGTCGCCCGGCAAGCGGAAGGTCCTGGGTTCAATTCCCGCCTTAGGCAGTTCGATTTTTTCAAGTTATTTACAATTGATAAAGCATTCTCAATCAGCCCCAAAGTTCTCATGTCTCTCCACATTTCATAACGACGAATATACGACGAATTTCGTCATAGAGATGGATTGAATTTCGGAGAAGTAAGAACCTTAAAAATAACTTGAGGGGAAAGTGTTACCGTGAAACGTGCGATAAACAAATAGATAACAACGCGGGCAAAGCCGTAGGAGGAAACTGGTAGAATAAACATAAAAATATAGAAAACATTCGTTCGTTCGTTCGAAATATAGAAAACATTATGTTAAAATTATTGTGGCTATATTGCACTCAACATGGAAAGCATTGGGGGAGGCCAATGTTCAGCAGTGGACGTCCTATGGCTGAGATGATGATGATGATAATGATGATTGCACTCAGTTTAGAACTTATATCGCATCGAATATTTACGAGTGGCGACGGCGGCATCCATACTCAAGTTCCTTTTTCTCCTTGAGAGTTTCCTTTTTTACTGTATCGATTATTTGCTAGAATGCATATCACATGCTCGTTTCTTACTATACATATACAGGTGTTAGGTAAATGGGTATAAAATCCGATTTGTATGAAAATTAAAATGAAGATATCAATTTTCTGACTTCACCATACCATTTATATGACCATGTTAACATGGGCTAGTGTCGGCTCATATACCCATTTACCTAACACCCTGTATAGCTGACTTGGCTCAATCGGACCAACGCCCATTGGTTCATTATTTTATGAGGAATAAGTAGCCAATTCCAAATCGGCCTATCCCTACCTTATGTGCGTATCTACTTTCATACTTACGGGTTCATACTGATTAAAAGCCTGAACATGTAGATTTTGGTCTGCGGGCTCTAATGAAACGCGAAAGCTTAAAATCATAAACTGAACTACACTTTATAAATCCACTACGCGTGTTAAATAGTTCTTGTTCGAAAGCATTACAGTAATCTTCGCCAAAACGAAGCCACATCGTTAAACTAAAACTAAGTTCGGAGCCACTGTTGTTCTTAGAAGATCCCGGCGCTGGCGATGCTTGTGTTGGCACTATGAATTACTGTCAGTTATGGTACATGGATTCTGCAAAATTTGTTCCAAACTAGTACTTATTACAACGGCTTAAGAAAGCAAGGTTTGGCTCCGATGTGAGAGACTGCATTTCGGCGCTGATGGAACTAGAAGGTTGAAACTTAAGCAGATTTGAACTTAGGTAACACCCACGTGTTTAAATTTGGTTCGTTTGTGCTGTAACAAAGATTAGATAGATACTTTTGACTGTAAATAAGTAAATAAGGCTAGAAAATAACCCTGTCCAGATAGATATCTTATTAAGACAATGAAAGGAAAAATAAAGGGGAAAATTCATCAGTTACAATGACTGCTAGGGCACATAAAAGGTGAAAAAATATATTTACACAATTAATAACATTTTGTAAAAAAAAATACCTACCTATTTGTAATAAAAAGCGAAAGCTACAAATCTTAGGCTGAGTTGCACCACCTAACTTTAACGGTAACTATGACGATAACCGGCGCTTTTTGTAGATTTTTGACAGATTTAAGACGTTTGTCAAAGTTAAAGTAAGATGGTGATAGCAACCCAGCCTTATTCTAGGAAAAAAGCAATTAATTAATATTGAATTGTTTCCGAGACACATCTACACCGTGTCCTTTATCAAATTGGTCAAAATCAAAATCAATTACTCAATCATTATAGAAAAAAAGTTTCAAATTACCTTCATGAAAACGCCCTATCAAAGGCGCTCTTTACGGCTCATAATCAAAATTTTAATACCATAAAATAGGCGCTAAAGTGCGGAAGGGCGTGATAAAGTGAATTTCCACAGCATGTCCTATTAAAAACCGTATTGGCACGTAACGTAAGGTAGTATTACAACAGTGTTGTAAAGCAGTAAGTCCTCTTCTATACAAAATGTTCGTTCGTTCGTTCGTTTCAGCCGAAAGACATCCACTACTGGACAAAGGCCTCCCCCAAGGATTTCCACAAAGACCGGTCCTGCGCCGCTCGCATCCAGGCACCTCCCGCGACCTTCGCCAGATCGTCAGATACAAAATGTAGTTAGTGGCAAAAGACTGAACTTGAACCATCCAGGAACATTGTAGGAATAGGTACTTCAACTTTTTAATAATTAATTGGTTTTTAGCGTCTAGCGCTTAACTATGTCAGTGTCTGAGGCATGGGAGCGGCACGGGGAGGGTGACATTGACATTATTATGACGTGACAGGGCATATAAATCTGAAGTCTTGCTGACGCTTTACCGTCTTGGTCTAAGAAGAGTCAGGGAAGAGTCTTGGTGACTCTTCCATGCCGCTCCCATACCTTAGGTACTGACTGAGTAATAAATACTGTTAATTGTGAAAAATATAAAACGTTAAAATAGCGGTATCGTTATACCCAATGAGCTGCTGTCATAGTGACATTGACGTATTGTCAATGTCACACGAGAATCAAACGTCAGAATAGAGGGACGCGCGGAGACGACTCCGCGCGCTTTTGTGCTAAGTGATGAATTGTATCTAAAATAAGGCAATATAATGTGAAAGTTAAGTATCCAGTGTTTTATTTATGAGAATAGATCTACCGACCTCTAATAATACATAGAATAAACTTACTGTTACCTTATCCTACTGTGTTACTTCGGACAAAATGCTCGTAAACCGCTTTGGCTGTAAAAAGAAATTCCCTTTTAGAAGTTCAAACTTCACTCTATAACAGTATATTAAAGTGAAAAACGACGGACAAAAGTTAGCTCCTTGTGTGACGCTACGTTTAAAACGTATTTGAGTAGCGATGAAAGGAATTTTTTGACTTTACTTCGTGCAATTATTCTTTTCATTTTATTTTTGTATAGCGGAGCCTTTTGCCCGATTACAGAGGAAAAGATGCTGTTTTTAATTAGTTTAATGTAGGTTTAAATGTAAGTATTTTTGTTTTCATAACATTGAAATATGTCCTTGTGAATTTTGCGTAGGAGGTATACGAATTTCATTAACTTTGAGTAATAATGTAAGTAGGTATTTTATATACAGTTTTATTAATTTCTTATTTACCTATATAAACGGGTTATTGTCAATTTGTCTCAAAGTAATTTCATCATTTTTAAATTCGTTGTGAAAAATATATAAATATGATTTTGTTACGATTGAGCTCACCACAGCAAGCGGCGGGGTTCAAAACCATAGAACACGCAGTAAAAACAATCACTGTGGATTTTACAAAAACGAGCAAACAATACAGTATTTATGCTCACCTGTTTTTGCCTACTTCCCAAATATAAATTACCACGAGTCCGCAAATCGTTATGCAACATTTCGCCCGTTACAACAGTTGCTAACGGTAACAATATGCAATCCGTAACTGCATATTAATGGCAACTATAAACTAGTTTGTTTTTGCGCGAAGTTCTGATTAAAAAGTTGCCAAACACAGAGTTCGGGTCGAATCGAATTGGTTTGGGAAATAGTTGGGAAATTTTAAATTATAAATAGTAAGTCAGAAAAATATTGCTAGCCATGTGGTTCCGGCAGAGTAAAAAAGGACCATTCTACCTGTGGATGTAATAAGAGCTTGTTTATGGCCATCACGCCAGCGTAGGAATAGGCCATGTTTGTCTCTGGTGAACTAAGCAGAGTCAACTTCTTGCAATGGAGACTTAACTGGCTTCCTACAAGTTGTGGTGGTGAGGTAGACCGTGGGAATAGGATAAACTAATATTTTAGTTTTATTCCTAATAGTTGTATACTATACCACAGAATAAGTAATAGTACAGGTACAGAAGGATTACTCCGCAAGACGATTTAAATAAATGCGAGTCTTGCTACGACGCGATACAGTGGAATTCAGCTCGCACAGCACTACGTACCTACAATTTTATTCACCTACAAGTTTTGTCTCTTTCTATCGCGTGCCTCTGAACTCTTCTTACGCTGTTAGGGTTGCTGTCTAGTGAAAAAATAATTAATCTACTTATTTGTAATGAGGTACGTATGTAGGTAAGTATGCATTCATTATGGAAATCCTTCATAGTAGGTTAGGTTCCTATACTATCCTAAGAATTATTGATTACCTACATGGCCAACATACCTTTCAGCATCTTTGGAAAGCGAAAAAAAAAAAAAGATAAATCCGGTAGATTACTTTTCGTTTAAACACCCGAACGCCGCACAATATTTCTTTCTCTTTATGTCCATTTTTAAATAATACTTCGATCATAGAATAATAATCATACTACTACAACGCACGCCACGCGCCAGCGTCCTGACGAGCGCGCGCGTGACACTCGATTGATATAATACCCGCCGCGGCGGGGCGCTTCGCTGTAGGTAATTATCGGATGTACCGCGCGGAGTGAGCCAGGCCTGACTATACAACGGCACATCTGTGTGCTTACTATGAGTTTACGTTAGGTGTGATCTGAAAATCTTCATAGATTTATTGACGCACTCGCTAGCACACCTAACGTACATACTCATCGTAAGCACACACAATAGCACATGATGCGTTTAATTGTTATTGTACTATTTCTTCGCAGTCTAAATGGCAGGATCAAACTACATTATAGTCTCCTATAACCATCCCTTTGTTCACAGTGATAGCAACAGCTCACAACATCACGTCACTGGACGTGCCTCGATACGGCGATCCACAGAAGGAGGCGCGCCTCGTCTGCCACTACGTGAGCGAGAGAGACGACCCCGCGCTGCACTCCGTCAAGTGGTACCGCGGGAACCATGAGATATTCCGGTTCACGCCTGAGCAGAATGTGAGTTGATTCGTTATTCTATCCCATTGCAGCCAAAAGACGTCCAGCTGGATGAAAAGTTCCCCCAAGGAAATCCACAACGAATGGTCCGCGTCGAGGCACTTCCCGTCACCTTCCTCCTCATAGATCGTCGGTCCACCTAGAGGGTGGCCTGCCCACGCTATGCCTTTCGGCTCGTGGTCACTTTTCTGCCCCAGCGGCCATCAGCTCACGAGCTACGTGCCCCGGCTACTGCCACTTAAGTTTGGCAATTTTGGGGGCTATGTCAGTTACTTTGGTTTTCCTGTGGATCTTTTCATTTTTGATTCATCACGTAGGGAAACTCCTAGCATAACATGCTCCATCGCCCTTCGGGTGACCTTGAGCCTTCTTATGCGGCCCATAGTAAGTTTGTGATTACTACTCAAGAACTTTTCCCTTCCCTTTAGTTAGAATTGTGGAAGGAGTAAACTCCTTTGGCAGTCCATTTCAATGTACCTGTACTTTTATGTAGTCAGTAAACTGTGTTATCAGTCCTGTCCTATTATTTTAAAAGTTACTTATATTGAACCAAATTTTTTGTCCCATAGCCCCCGACCCGTACCTTTAACACGACCCTGGGCGAGGTAACCAAGGGCTCCTGCAACCTGCACAGCTGCGCCATCACCGTCGTCCTGCCGAAGACGTACAACACCAGGATATCCTTCACCTGCGAGGTCTCCACGGAAGGCCCGAGGTTCGCTGTCGTGAAGCAGACGAAGAATCTGACTGTGGCTGGTGAGTTTATGGTTCTTTTGTATCATTTTGTCATCTCTTGACTAAACTGTTTTTCAAGAACTGTTCATTAGTGGTGTGCTCACTCTTACAACAACACCATATTAAGCCCAGGTCGGTGTTTTTGAAGTTCATATGTGCCAAAATACTGATCAAAACTGTCCGTTTTGTAACAAAATATAGATACCGAAGTGCATTTTCTGTACAAAACGCATAGTGTCCTGATAGCTTATTGTACTGCAGCTATTCCGAGGTGATTTTGGTATCCTCCTAATGCATGCAAACATTTCTTGTCTTGTTTTTATTTTTACAGTTTGGAATTAATAAATGATCAGCATTAGTTACTAATGGTTTTTTTCTCAACAGTGATCCTCAAAGAAGATCCAGTCATATCAGGCGTGCCTAGCAGCGTGCAGTTTGGTGAAGACGTGATTATGAACTGCACCACAGTCCCGGCCATGCCGCCCGCGAATATCGTGTGGTACATCGATGGGAAGCAAGAGAAGGTGAGAATTTTCTATGGCTTTCCCTACTAATATAGATATGCAACTGTATAGGCTATACACCGGGAAAAAGAGAATAGGACGTCCACCTAAAAGGTGGATATACTTCATAAAAGTTCTTACTTTTACGCTACCAACCAGGCTGATCGGGAAATCATTGGAGGAGGTTTATTTTTAGCAGTGGACATGATGAAAAGATGAAAATGATAATCATAATTATAATGGGTGTGTCACTGCATCCACAAGTGTGCTATAGTAGCTAAGCGAACAAATAGAAGCAGTCACAAGTTAGGGTTGACATTTGAACCCATTTTTCTGTTGCTGAAATAGTCAGATACTCCACCCTCAGTGCGTAAATACATCAGTAGCAAAAGAGCCAAGTTGCTACAGTTTACTTACGAATACAAAAGTCACACGTCGCAAAGCGGCTGTAAATGAAAATATTCCTTTTCACGCATCGCTTTCGACTACACAAACATTGGTGAATGCTTAACAGGGTTCACATCGAAATACTTGTAGATGAAATTTGAACTTCTAACGAAATGTTTGTCTCCATCTTGGATGCAGGCCTTGGCCAGCGGAAAAATGCTCTGTGTGTGATTTAGAATAGGGAAGTGTTGGTGATCGTTATATTATTCATGTGGTGAGGGGTCCGGGGACATTTTATGAGGGTTATTTATGCATCTTGAGTTAGTAGCTACGTTTGTGTGTGAAGTGAGGATTAGATTGTATTATGGCGTGGTTTTCGCCACATACAGTCGTAATTATTAATCATCGGTAACATAAAAGTAGGATATAATCATTATTATGAGCCCGACCCTCTTTAATTTACCTTAAGCAACTAGAGGCCAAATTTTACAGATCTCCCTAATGTACGATGCGATGAAAAGAGATTCTGCTATAAGACGAAGAGACAGATTAATTAATAATTTATTAAGGACATTAACAGCAATGTGTGTCTAAATATATCCACAAATAATAGTGAGCGTGAAGTACCTACTATACACATTTGTGATTTAAGATGTAATTTCGGTCAAATGAGTGCGTTAAGAATATCAATACTCGAATCTAACGTTCCCACAGGTGGAGCCATGGTCGATTAACTACACCCGCGTGTCAGCGCCGGATGAGTGGGGTCTCCGAAGCACCTGGCGGTACCTCCGCCTCAGAGTGAACACCACCAGGGGGTCCATAGCGATCCGATGCGACGCCATGCAGCCAACATGGCCCCCCTATATAAGGTCCACCAACGCTAGCCTGGTGGTGGCTAGATCACCCCATCTGTCTATGTTCACTGCTTCTGGTGAGTGCAAATTATCTTCAGATTCCTCGCAGACTACAGTTTAGTCGGCAGATGGTTTGGACGGTTTCCAATTTGTTATGACAAAACGGTCATGTTCATATTGATTTACAGTCGGACTAAACTATTGGCCGACAAAAAGTTTGTAGTCGGTGGGGTGCGTAATTTATGTTTTTTGTTGCTTTTTATTTTGTTTTTGTTAACGTATTGGTTTATTCAATAGAGAGGATGAGGATTAGGAATCCTGACCAGGCCTCGAAGCAGATTGAGGTATCACAGCATCAAGAAGGCACTCCAAAGGGAGCCATAAACATAACTGAAGGCCGTTAAGCATCGTGGTTAAAATTTTCCGGCATATTATGGTAAAGCAAATTTACAACAAAGTCAAGTTGTAGGTACGAGGTGAAATAGAGGTAACGTATAACGTGAAACGCAGCGTGAGACGTCCACCCATAAGGTGAACCGACGATTTCATAAAAGTAGCAGGAAGGTGCATAGATGTAGGCCACTTTCAACCGGGCGATGTGGAAATCATTGGGGGAGGTCTATGTTCAGCAGTGGACGTCCTATGGCTGAAATGATGATGATGATGATAATGATGATGTGGAGATGAAACTTGTTTCCTCTCAAACTAGAGTGAAGCCACCAAGAGGAGCCGTGAACAAACATATTGGTTGGTGGATAACTGGTATAGGTTCTTACTGGTATAGTATAGGTAACTGGTATTCGGTTGGCTCGTATTTCGTACTTTTTTTGCATGAGCTAATACGATTTTTCTCATGGTATTATACGATGCAGTAGGGATCATACTTAAGACCCGTCTTACACCAAAGCGAAGCAGAGCGGAGTGAAACAAAGAAGTGTGTTGAATGACCACTCAGATTTCATCAATTCCACTCCTCGTCTCCCTTGGTGGAAACCGGGTCTTAGGCTCAAAGACTTGAGTAAATAATAAATCTAAAAAAATATCTTTGTTGCAGGTTCGTGTCCAACCATCACGGAGTCAGTTATGGTAATAGCGGCGTGCTTGTCGTCAGTACATATATTTTCTAAATACAGTGCCTTGAGTGAAGTCTAATCGGTACAGCCGATGTAAGTAGAGCATAGTTAGGTAATAATTGTCACCCTTGATGCTAGCTCACCATGGTTAAGTTTATTATCCCCACTAATCCACCGTTGGATTTCCCCTAACTCCTTTTACAGTTCTATAACCCCTAAGCAATATTATCTCCGACCCTTGTAAAGATTGTCTTGTCGTTCATGTCAGAGATCTCAACATTATTTCTCTTTGTAATCTAAGGAGGTTCGCAGAATTGCTGACTTCTATTGACGTTGCTTTTTAATATTCCAGTAATGGCAAGAACCTATTTACAAGTCATTATTCTTATTTAAACAATACTATATTATATTAACAAGGATGAGGTCTAGGGAAACGAATTTTTTTCCTAATAAATTCTATTTTCAACTTCCAGTTTTTTTACCTTTTATCCTACAGCCAGAGATCTCCTCTTAAATTAATTTAGCATTCCATTAGGTACGCCACAACTCAAACAGACTGTTAAATAAAGCTCGTCAATCCAAATAAACTGATTATGTTAATAACTAAGTGCTCTACATAATGTAAAATGCCAAGAAAAATATTCCGCGCGACGCGAAACGGTAACAAAAATATAACATTCGTATTCGTGCCTAAGTTTCGTCGTACATTTTCCGTATAAAATTTTGTCTTTACAGAAACTCTGGAAGGTAAACAAAAGATGAAGGTTGATTTATTACCAGACTCGTTCGAGCCAGAAGTAGGGTAATCAGTGCACGTTGTCGATGGTTTTGGTATCGATAATGTTGCTACGATAGACGAAAATTTAAATATGAGGAAACGTATAGCTCTATTAATAATTACTTGAAAACCCATAATGTATCTTGTGAATTTGGTGTTACTTAACAATACGGATATAAAATATCATTTAAACAATAGCTCTCTACACACAGTTTTTCTGTTAACACACACAAATTTTTACTAAATGTGTTTCATCGTAACGTCGAGTAAAAATCTTTCTACGAATTATCAAGCGAGTATGTAACTGTACATCCATTAATGCTATTAATGCTATTACGCACTCAGCGCAAATTGACGATAAAGCCCAATCATATTGACAAGGGTTCGCAGGCAATTTGCTTTAAGGCATTGCTAAACAGAATGGGTTCCTAGCTACGTACAAAGCGCTATATCGCTGAGTGGTGTTGTACTGCGATAGTACAGCACATTGTGAAACAGAGCGCGGACCCTTGACGTTTGGCGAAGCCTGGTTTCTGTAACTATACGGTTATGGTTTGCCCAGAAAATGCGTGGTTATCGTGTGTGTCTAAACCAGGCTTTAAAGAGCTTCCTCGTTGTGGATAAAAAAAACTGTCCACAAAAATATCAAAGATTTTTTTCTTGTTTAGAACTTATCTTTTGTCTTAGTTCAATCGGTTACCAATCAACCTGGTTAAGGTTTTATTTCTATCGATATTTCACAGGTCCATCACTAAACTATTCACGTATGTCCCCCTATGGAATGAAACAAATAAGATATTGTTACACGCGCGTCAGAGTGCACAGCCTCGGCACTATGTCAGGGGAATCCATTAACATGAAGATATCAATTTTACTATCAAATTCTATTTTCGATGCTTTACAGCTGCCGTTTTATTACGTGAAAAATAACGACCTTCGGAGATGAAATACTAAAATGTAATAACACTTTCATAGCTGTTACGTTGGGGGCGTATGTTGTATAAAACGAACTAGTTCCTGACCTCAGTTCAACCCGCGTGCATTTTGGTCTGTCACAGAAAATTTTAACCACGCAGCACGCACATCCCATCCCAACTAATCCCAACTAATATTATAAATGCGAAAGTAACTCTGTCTGTCTGTCTGTCTGTCTGTCTGTCTGTTACGCTTTCCCGCTTAAACCTCGCAACCGATTTTGATGAAAGGACAATGACCAAAAATGTATGGAGTGTGGTCCAAATGTCCACCACGAACGAGACCTATGTAGTAAAATAGTCTACTAAATACTGATTCATTATAACCAAACCGCAATCAAAAATATGCTGTCAGTAAAAAGTTATGACTGAATAAAAAGTCTGTTTTTTACCTTTTCATCCGAAAAATGTTCTTGATATCATTCTATCCATTGCATATTTTGGACTAATCTACGCATGTTATGTCATGTCGCATGTGGCGCGGGGTCATAGATGAATTTTATTAAATATTATACTAGCTGTGCCTACGACTTTGTACGCGTAAAAATAGTTTGAATAATATTTCCCCTTTTTACAACATTTGTCTTTACTGCTCCGCCCCTATTGGTTGTAAGGTGATGTTATTTATCCTAAAACCTTCCTTGATAAATGGGCTACCCATAACAAACATAATTTTTCAAATCGGACCAGTAGTTCCTGAGATAAGTGCGTAAACTACTACAATTTTTAAACAGTCATAACTTTTTACTGACAGCTTATTTTTTTTTCGCCCCATACTGAAAGTTAATCTCTATTTAATGGACTATAAGCCAATATAGGTCTCATTGGTGGTGGACATTTGGACCACTTTTGGTCATTGTCCTTTGGCATAGAGATAGTTTGAGTCCCGGGAAAGAACATAGGATAGTTTTTATCCCGGTTTTTGAAACAGGGACGCGCGCGATAAAGTTTTTCTGTGACAGACAAAATTCCACGCGGGCGAAGCCGCGGGCGGAAAGCTAGTTTCTAATATAGAAGCGAAAGGTCACTGATTGACTGACTGCCTAACTCACTCATCACGAAATCTCAGAAACTACAAGTGCTAGGAATATCAAATTTTGCATGGGGGTTCCGTTTAAAACGTAGGTGCTAACAAAGACGGGAAGACCCAAAGTTAAAAATACCCAAAGTTGCAGACCATTTTTTAAAAAATTTAATATCCTCACGCTCACATCGATATACATTCTGGAAATATGCACATTCGTCTTTAAAAATATGCACTTCTTCTTAAAGAGGAAAGACACTCATAATTTAAACACCCGACATAAAGATAAACTCTTTCTGCCACAATCTAGAATTAAAAAACTTAACTGCAGCCCACTATAATATTTATGTCAGTAAAAATTTATAATAAAATACCTATTGAGATAAAAAACCAAACTAAATTCAAAATTTTCAAGAACCAATTAAAAAAATATTTAATTACCAACTGCTTTTATACATTAGATGAATTCTTTAATAGTAAACAAACTCTTTTAAGATAAGGCATCTCATAATGTAAGTTGCTAGACCTAAGTTTAGACTAGTCCTCTCTCACCACTAATATTGCAATACCCATTAACGGGTTATTAAGTTATAAGCTCATTGTTTAGATTAAGACCCAATTGTAAACACTTAATATGCAATAAAAAATTTGAATTTTGAATTTTGAATTTTGCAAAATTCAACCCCTAAGGGGGTAAAACGGGGTCCACGCGTACGAAGTCGTATTTTATTTCTATAACTAGTGGCCACCCGCGACTTCGTACACGTAGATCCCGTTTTACCCCCTTAGGAGTGGAGTTTCGTAAAATCCTTTCTTAGCGGATGCCTACGTCATAACATCTACCTGCATGCCAAATTTCAGCCCGATCCGTCCAATGGTTTGGGCTGCGCGTTGATAGATCACTATGTTGTCAGTCAGTCACTTTTGTGTTATTATATGTATTTAGATTCCACTCTCCTTCTCAGACCAGCCTATTTTAATAACTTGTCTAAAAGTGGTGATAGAGCAAGTATTTGGGACGTGTAATGAGTGTCCTGAAAAGGGTCTACTCTAAAGTTACAATAATAATTCGAATTCGAATTTAAAGTATGAAGTGGTGTTCCTCACTACAAGTTCGCGAGCACGTCTGTATATTTACATACAAAGTTAGTATTGACATAGCAAGTTAGAACATTACTCAATCCACGTATTACGAGTTCCAAGACTTTTGTGTCTTTTGGAGCCATAATACACATAATGAGTTTACAAATTTCAGCAAAGAGAACTTCGCTACTGAATTATATTCGTTTTCGTTAGGGCGCGTCCACTTCACGTTAAATATTTACGTTTTTTTTTTCAGAAAGTAGCTCAGTTGGTAGTTCGATCCGCGCGTCAACTGCTGGATTATTTATTTATTTATTAATAGGTACAGTTACAGTACATAGAATACTACTTATTTAGTAAAAATACTTTATTAATTTTAACTTTTTGCATATAATCACTGTACAGTGGCAGACTTTATGCCGGATGGCATTTTGTACCAGTCAACCACTGGTCCAGCCGAAAAAGTAAGGCGGTGCAAATTATAACAGTGTAATGATGAACGTACAGTATATTATTGTGGTGAACGTACTGTTATNGGGCGCCGGACGAGGCGACGCTTGTTTTGACTAACACTTACTTACAGGAACAGATATTAATTAAGTACAAAGTTTAATTTAATATGTTGTTACTCTAATGAATAATGTTAATGCTATGATATAGTTATTTTTCTAAAAATTATTCACTGGATGTTGTTGAATTTATCACTGAATTAGATCTTGAACCGAAGTAAATAAAAAGTTGTTTTAACTCACAGGATGATGCACTTCATTTTACGATGCACTAAACGGGATTCGAAGTGTTGACCTTGGAACTGGAACACTGTAGTTGAACTCGTTGACACTGGACACGTAGACACGACTTGCAGAGCAGGATACAGCGGGATATAGAAGAGCGATGCGCGACCACTGGAGAGCCGGGATAATTTCGGCTTTGGATGAACCGGGATACTTCCGGCCTCTGGATGATGATGAGTCCAAACCGGGATGACGACGATGATGACGACGATGATGATGATGACGGACACTGGGCTATGATAGTTCGGGTGATGACGATGTTGGATGCGTGGCACTGCTGATTATTTTTGCACACTTGGAGACGTCCTTGAGATGTACATTTACATCCCTTCTCGCTGACACCAATGTTATGACGGGGTATTAAAATGTCTTTTTAAAAAACAATTATTTTTTATTCACTGAAATTCGTTTACTTTAAACACAAAATTTACTTTGAATACCCGAATTGACTCTACTTTGAATGCCCGAAAGTTAGAGGTCCTTACTGTATGGATGCCCGGTCTGAACTGCGCCTCCGAACTGGAGGTTCAGGCTCGCTGCATCGTGAAAATGCTGACTCTGCAGGTTAGGATGGCAATACAGCAGTTTAGCCAACATTTTCAAGGTGTAACAGTATGAGTAATGAACATGCAACTTACAATAATGTAGGTAGCTTCTATAACTTATTTTAAATGATTAATCTATCATTTAGCTTTGAGTAGAATTATTAAAATATTTTTTTTTACAATATTCCGTTTTTTAGTTTTCTTAATACATATTTTTACCAATTACAGAGCTCTATTNTCCGAACTGGAGGTTCAGGCTCGCTGCATCGTGAAAATGCTGACTCTGCAGGTTAGGATGGCAATACAGCAGTTTAGCCAACATTTTCAAGGTGTAACAGTACGTCGGGGGAAATTATTTAAAACACTCGCCCCTCTCGATGTTACACTCATTTTCCACCTCAAAAACTTTCTGAAAGCAATATATTTGCGTGTTTTGAGATATGGTCTTAAAGAGCAATTCCTGACATGGCTCAATAAGACTGATGGTTCGAAGTAAGCAGTCGTATTTCTTATTCGCTTACGTTGATTAAACCTTACATACAACTTATGTCATAATGCAAAAAAAATATATGATGCGTGTTCTTGTGAATCGAACATAGAAGTCGAGAGACTTAATTACCTTACCAATATGATATTTCATTTAATGTAGCATAAGCCACGACTATTTTTCATAGTAACTAAGTTACGGGATTGTGTTGCACTGGAAATCCTTCGTTTTTTTCCAACTGCCTTTAAAAGTTTATCAGAATTTTCAGGCTGAATTTTATTATAATGAAGTCGGTTAGTCTTTTAGAATGCTTTACATAAACTTTAATAATGTTTTAAATTAAATGCCGCTTGGTAAGCTTCGCCTTAATAAGCAACAAAAAGTGAGGTGACGCTCGCTTTAAGATGTGGTATTTTCTCTCTGAAGAATGAGCTTTTAAATTAGATCGTAATTTTATAAATGTGCTTACATGAATCTCGTTTATTAATTAAGTCGTTGTTCTGTTTCCATGATGTTTATTTTCTCTATTATTACAATTTCGAAGAAGTATGGTTGGAATATAGGGACAATAACTCGCTCATTTTCGGACAATCAAAAAGCGATAATTAAGATTATGAAAATACGTTGAAATATTATTGAATTTCAAGGACAAGATATGCACGATTATAGGTTTTCGCTTTATCATATTTAACAGATTGCAGATTGTGTGAATTTTAATGTCTAATTTTCCTATACAATGTATTTTGTTTTTGGAATAAATAAATTGAATTGAATTGAATTGAATTAACACAAACAAAACGATACCAAATCAAAGACCAACTGTAAATTCTTGAGATGAATCGAAAGCAAAATTATTTGTTCTTTTACTGTTCTCCCAAAGGCTGTGTTTTATTACTGCTGTAGACAGTCATCTTGGTAAATTGCAAGTCAAAGTTTTGTGTCGGCTTATACGTTGAAGTACAGTTACGGTAACTTCTTATGCTAGCGATTTGTTTAAAGTAGATCTAGACTTCGTAGAAAAGCTTTAAGTTTTTCAGTACTCTGCTACAGGTGTGTACTTGAAAGTATCACCACAAATTAATTTTGGCAAGAATTATTACTGGCATAGTTGAGAATTAATGATATTGTTGTTTTCAGTGTGGTACAATCAGCGTAAAATAGTTCGAAACAGCCAAAGTAGGCAAAAAGCTCCCAATACTTACGTCTTTGTTACAATTGGAATAACGTAGTGATATCAAAATGGCCACTTTGGATGTCATGAAGTATTTGATAGATGCAGGCTGCTACCGACCGGTCAATACGGAAATCATTAGACAAGGCAGTACGAACGACCTGTGGCTGAAATGATGATGAAAAATATACAGCAGGTCCAGGTTTCTCATAAAGATTTGGGTTATTTAGTTATTATCTTCTTAGGTGAAAACCTCAATAGCTTCAGAAGTTTATGGAGGTTAAACCACCCTATACAAGTCGAGTGCTCGCTCACAGCGCCGCTTGGCTTTCATTACTGACGTTGAATATGATTGATTGTCGATATGTGATAGTCAGCATGTGCCTATATTGTACTCGAGGAAATTACTTGGAAAACAGCGTTATGACGACAAAAACACTAGAACAACAACAACTAATATTGCAGAGATTTGGAGCTTTGTGAGGAGCAAACTTTTTGTATTCATCCTTGTAAATAATAATACTATTCATAGGTACTATTCATGACTTCTATATGATCGGTATTCTATGGGTTATACTCGTCTGATATAAAAAAATACCTTTACGTAGTTAATTGAAACTTATAGGCGCTTTTTGTGTTGACCAGGGACCGTCATGAAAATAAAAAAATATATTTCCCAAATACAATTTTAACTACCTGTTAGTTTTAATTTTGTTAATATTTAACCATTGCATTAGTAGCAAAATTAGACAATTGGTTATTTTAACTACGGATCAAAAAACTGGGCCTTGATTTTACCACGAATACTTTTGCGAAGATATTTTAGATTGAAGTATCAAGTTCTGGATTTATTCTCTCAATCCCAAGTGTGATAGAGAATAATGGCGTAATGCATCCAGAATGGAGAGCCTTCTGCAGGGATAACCAAGCAATCGCGCGCTAATGTGCGCATCTGGGGAATGTATGAGGCGGCCGAGGGCGTAACATATCATTACCTACTTTCTTTTTATTTGCGTCTTTTGCATGTGCGGTCCAATAAGGGATTGATAAATGAATGCGGTGCAAACAGGATAATGGAGTAAATAAAATGATTTGACGACAATTTATAATTTTATGGGATCCTTTTGATTAAAGCAAAATGGTACAAACTCAAAAATACTCAACTCAAAAATATGATTGAGAAAGAATCAAGAAACTTTTATGTTCGCTGAGAAAAATGTTTGGTGATTCTTAACGTAGGTAACTACCCCTTGAATTTTCGCCTGCGCACTTTGTTTTATAAGTAGTTTTTCTTTTTTGGTACCTTCGCTTGCTAATTCTACATGATTGCTTGGCAGTTTTAAACTTGAGACGTGTAAGTAATTTACTTCAACCTAGGTACATACCTACTAGTATCCACCGCGTAAATCTTCCTCAGGTCCCATTCTTGACACTGGTCCCATTCTTGTCACTGGTCCTCAATATGCCTGCAAGGGATAACGAAGCAATCGGGCCTAATGCGGTCCATTTGTGAGGCAGCAGTTTTGGATGGGCGACAAATTGCGCCGTGCCATTGACGGCCTCATCTACACTGGATAGTATGTGCTAAATCAATATCACTGTGATTGTGGTATCTGCTGGGGACAGATTGGGGACATTCATTATTAGGTCTGCCATTTTTGGGCGATTAGTTTGAAAGCGGTGATGGAGGGTATCTTCTGTGGGAATAATTGCTATAATATCACGATAATTAATAGTTCATTAGTGAGTTCAATGGCAATGGTATAGAGCAGTAGGACACTCATGTAAAGTCGCGGCTTGTAAAATCCAGTTAGAAATAATGATTCAAACAGATGGCTGTAGTATGGTAAAAGCCAAAACACACGATGCGTTGCGGCGCTGCACCGCTCGTGTGCCCGCCATAGATAAAATTCTATGTAAGATGACGCATCGACAACGTACCGGCGTCGCACCGCCACCGCCACGCATCGTGTGCTTTGGTTCTTAGGCAGGAAATTATCTTTCGCATTATGGTACGTAGAGAACTAAATCACTAACGAACCACCCCAAAACAATTTCTACTCGACTTGGTTGCGTCTTTCCGGTCATGGAAATTGCCCTGACCGCCTTGAACTACAATATAGAGTTATAACAGTAGCATCACTATGGATTGCGTGACTACGAGCTGTAGTTCTATTCTGGTTATCCTTAAACTAACCAGCTAGAATTTTAGATCATGTCGTGTGTTAAAATACCTACACATTTTTAGGTATAAACACCTGAAATCTCAAGTGGAGCATGCAGATTACAATTCCAATTGTAGGTACTTAGTACCCGTCAATGTTCATCATCTTTTGATTTTGATTAGTGGAATAAGTTTCACATATTACCTTCACATTTAAAACATAGAAAATAGGTTAGAACATAAGTTTTAAAGGAATTTGACTTAGTACATAGCATATGCTCTAATAAATCTAGTCTTCTTCTTCCTCGGTCCCTCACTGATGAGGATCGCGAACACAGATAGAGTTGCTCCACTGACTGCGGTCATAAGCTGTGTGGACCGCACGATACAAACTTCCGCCCACCGTCTTCCTCACCGCGTCTGACCATCTCGTCGGTGCCCTGTCCCGTATAATAAATCTAGTACCCCTGCTGAATATCTTTATACTATGGTAGAGCATTGTGATCAATCCCCGCCCTTACTCTGTGCTGCTGAAACACAATAAATTGCGCTGCTTTGCATAAGGCATTATCTAAATAGCTAGTTTGTTGTGTGGAAAAATACCGAGGAAAGAGCCATTTGCGGGAATAGCATTCAAGTGGGAGAAACTAGGCTTTCAGAGGTTATATTATTCTTTGTGTATTCTTACACCAACAGGTGAAAGAGCAGACTTTTAGACCGTCTAGACAGTGATATATTGGTTTGTATAATGTTTATTTGTTGCATGATTTATTTATCATAAGCATAGAGCTGTGTTTCCTAAAGTTTTCTTTGTCATATGGTTCTGTTATGGCCCGGTAATTATGACACTGTCCTGTCCCTTGTGACCCATTAAGTAATTTTACTAATAATCAGTAAAATAGTAATGAATACTTGAATGGGAAAACCCGCACTTCATCATCATCATCATTTCAGCCATAGGACGTCCACTGCCGAAAATACATAGTCAATCCAATGATTTCCAAAAAAAAAATATATGGAAAAACCCGCACTCACTCGTAAAATAGGAAAATTGCTACTGCATCTACTTCGGTATGTGGTAGCGCTTGAATCTCAGTAACATCTACTTTCCTATTTTTTTAAATAATTTACATGACTGCCCACGATCTTTTAAATGCATTGCGTATACCTACGTTCACTCTAAAGAATTCAGTACGAATTGAAATAATCTTGGACTGTGTGAGCACACAAAAGTTAGTCGTGACTCAATAACGCAAAATCACGGTTTCCCTATCACATATGATGTAAATCACCATAAAATCGCTATCCACCATCCGACCGTCATCTATCGGAGGATTTATCTCAGTCCACGCCTCACAAATGGCACACATTAGAGGGCATTGCTTCGTTATCAGATGGGAGAGCGTCACCTGCTATTTTTAAACGACTTAAAAATGAGGTCGTTGGGTTTCTTAGAGATAACTTGGTTTGGTTCGTTAAGTTAATGAGCGTATTAGACTCACTAGGTTTACGTTACGTTTTCGTTCACCTTATCTGCAGTATTTTCGCGTACCTATTAGATCAAAATGTCCCTATGTTAATTTGGCTGAATTTAAGATGGTTCCAAAAGAAAACTAGCGTCATATTCTGTAGAGCATGGAACACGATGTGTGGGTGCTAACTTGGTTAAATAAATTTTATCAAATTATACTGTGTTAAGAGAATTTATAAACTGTGTTTGAAATAAATATTTTTTTCTTCTTTTTTAAATTAAACTCTTAAAAATGTAACAAAGCTAATACCTCTTGCAATTTAATGGGAAAGACAACCATTTTATTCTATCTGCTATACTTTTACAATAAAAAGCTACGCTTTAGTTTTCTCTAATTTTCCTTGAAAAGCGAAGAAAGTTAGATGATATGCGAGTTGGGAGAAGTTTTAGACAACATTATAAATACGGCGCGTTAGTGAGACACTCGACTCGAATGGCTTGGAAAATAACTTTTTACTTCAACAGATATATTACAGTAGGCTTCATCCCCATATCTCCCACGCAAAAGTATGGAAGTAAACTTTGCGAATAGACTAAGAGTTGGTGAACGCCAGACCTACGTCATTTTATAAAAGCTGAAAGTTTGTTAGTGTATGCTCCCAATATAGGATAGAATGTTGGTGAATCATGAAGTTTGGGTCATCGTGGCTTTGGCAGCTATCCTAAAAAAACTGTCTGGCAAGGAGTTGGAACTGTCAAAACTGTCTGGCTGATGTGGAAACAACTTCTAATCATTGCCCAAATATTATACATAAAAATCAGATTTTACGGTATAACGTAAGTAGAATTACAGCCTATTGAATATACAGCCTATTGAATTTACAGAAAAAGCCACTGTAAAAGTTAGGCTTCCAATCTCCTTGCCAGACAGTTTTTTTAGGATAGCTACCAAAGCCACGATGACCCAAACTTCATGATTCACCAACATTCTATCCTATATTGGGAGCATACGCTGACAAACTTTCAGCTTTTATAAAATGACGTAGGTCTGGCGTTCACTAGCTCTTAGTCTAGAATATATCTTCTCTTTTCAACTCTGTCACTTGTCCTACGAAGTTGCGATGAGCAAGCGAGACTGGCAGAACAAAACACAATACACGTTTAAAAGTCAGAGCACACTTATCAACCCGGAAAGGGATCAACAACGAATCACCTTTCGCCGCGAGGCGAAGCGTTTAGTTTGGTGCGTAAAGTATGCGTTGCAGTACGGAGTACACAAAGAATACTGACCGCCTCGAGTTGATACGGTTACGATCTGTTTCCAGGTTGATAAGTGTGCTTCGTCCTTAAGTGATACGTTTTGATAAGTTCTGTTCTCAGATAACAGCTGAAAGTTTGTTATAAATATCATTTCAAGCTCATTGTGCTGTTCAATTCAATAAATAAACATTCAAAGGGTTACATACAAGCCACACATACAAGCCACAGAAGAAATAGACACATACAAAGCATCCTTTGTGAATACAGACCGATAAGTCTACTGAATATACCTCTTTTGTACTTGAACGGCTTAGAAAAACAAGTTTTCACAGAAGTTTCACAATAAAACGAGGTCTACTTTCATTTCAGCGCACGTTTGAAGGGCGAAGGGCAGGGATGGTGAGTCAGCGGCACGCGGTATCGACACGTGAATTCGTTGATTTTTAAAGTTCATAAAAGTTTCTATTTCAATAAGACCTAGAATAGTTTGAAGGACATTTTAAGAGCTTTATAGCTGTAGAATAATATATATTTTTTGGGATAGATATAAGGGTAGCCATTTTTTCAGGGAATCCCAAACCTTTGTGTGACCTCATTTCCAGATAGTGGACACAGATTTTGTCTTTGAGGCCTCTGAAATTACACAAACTGTCTTAATTTAATTTTACTCTTGGTAAATTGGTCTAGTCTTGTTGTAATTACATCGCCATTTGTGTAAGCGGACACAATAGAAAATCAATTTTCGTGAGCTGAGGACAGTCTGCGCGAATAAAAGACGTAGACAAGTAATTATTTTCTATTGTCGTTAGGACGATGGTGCCTACAAGTAAGTACTTAAGTACATTTAAACAGGCTTTAGGTACAAATTAGATTTTCAGTTAGGTTTTTCGTCAGGTACCTTCTTAAAATTTGATTTTCTTGAAAAAGGTTTAGCATCCCTTTCCTAGGGTCTCCTCAGTAACACATACTTGTACACGGGGTAGTGTCTTGTTGATAATTCAGCTCAGTGACCATAGTTTTATTGACCGTACGGTATGTGAAGCGAATTTCTAAACTCGAAAAGTGCTACGTTACGCAAATCTACTTAAGTGGAAAGAAAGAAAGAAAAAATGAAAGGATACCTTTTTGAGGATTTCGTTGCTTCGCCTAAATTCTAGACTCAAGTGTTGTATTGGAACATTCAGATTCACTTTAGTAGATTCAAAAGTAGGGTAGTCATAAATAGATAGAACACACTTTTTACACCACACGAAAGAAAAGAAAAAATACACAGAAACTTATACTATTACAATCTACAATTTTTATACACAAATGACATGCAAAAAACTGTGTACGTTTAGTAATAAACAGCATTAATTTAAAAAATCTAAATCAACTACTGAATAGGATTTGATCAGCTTTAAGGAAAAGTTGCTCTTAGCTCTACAAAATGAATCAAGAGTGAATATTGTGAATTTTCTTATTGGTAGGTACAAGTGCTGTTCGGTAATATCCACTGTAAAGAAGAAGACAGCTGACAAAAAAAGTTCAAAACAGTTTTAAAATGCACTTCGTATAATATGCTAATTTGAGCTCTAAAGTTATGCTAATAACACCGTCGTTTAATCATCTAGCTAGACTAACAGGATGAAAAAGAAAAGTTCATTACCCCTTTTTACGTCGTCCTGTAGCTGGTCTCTTTTACGTCCCTCGTAAAAAGAAAAATTTACATTTGATCGATGAAAAAATAAAATGAGTCCCGAAATAAAAAATATTTCAAAATGATGACTTGAGTGGGTTACCATTTTTATTTACCAGTTATGGAGAGGACAGGCAAAGGAAAAGGTACAGGAAAAGTTCTTAAGTTCAAGTAAAACATGTACTTATGTATTTTTCAGGTATTACAGTAATATCTGAAAATAAAGACTACGTGAGCGCGATAAATAAAAAAAACTCAAAAACACAAACGTAAACAAAAGAATGTCCAACTCGCACTGTGAAAATCTTTTCGCGTACAAAAACATTATGTCTTAGTCGTTGTCCGACGATATTAATTACGCCCCCCATTTGTGTAACGGTGGCGTGCGAGCAGAGCCGCGGGACGAAATATGGCCTCGTTTGGGCGCGGAGCCGAAGCGGTCGAGATTTGTACCTGCTCATCAATTATTGCGTTTTACTTTGGAAAAATGTTTTGATTCTATTCCAATTTTGTTGTTTACAGTTGCATTTTAGACTGCATAAGAAGGTACAATTGAAAGTCAATTGAGTTGTTGACACCACCAATGTGTTGACAAACTTTTCCACAACGCAATTTAGTCAGTAATAAGAAACAATCACTTCACACGACTCTTCAATTCACTATTTATAGATTTCAGAACAAACAACTACGTAAACATCTTGTTTTCAGTTAAAACCAATCACAGATTTCAAGCCTGGAATAGAGTGTTTTTGAAGAGTTGTGTCTAGTAATTAATTGGTTATCGGTAACAACTACTCGAATACCTTCGAGCCGCAACTTAAGCTCCCATTTTCATAGAAATTGGAATTTGAAGATGTTAATTTAAATGTTATTTGACCTGTCTGGATTTTGGTCTCTATAATATGACTAATAGGAAACAAAGCAAGACTTATCTTGATTATCACCCGTATTCACAAACATTACTATGAGGTCTCACAGTGCGTGTGGTTGCACTTGGTCACACACGAACCAATCACAGAGCTCTTTTCAACGCTGTGCATTTGATTTGCTGCTTCACTTAAGCAAGCATCGTTTGTGAATACAGGTGTAGGTATAATATGTTATTTGGCTGTCCGGATACTGGTCTCTATAAAACTAAAGGTTAGATATCTAACCGATAGATAAACTTGCATGTTTAATAACATGCAAGTTTATCTGGCTTTATTCGACCGCAATGTTCCTTTTATTCCTTTTTGATGCAGCGTTAAAACGGTTGAGTACTTTATAAAGGATGCGTCTCTCTTCATACGGACGATAAGGGTTGGTTTGATGCAAACGGCCGGGCTTTAATGGACCATCAACGAAGGCTTCAAGCTTCACATTTGACAGGTTAATGTTTTTCAAAGGGTTAAATTTTTCACACAAACGCTTTTCAGGAAACTCCATCAACATTTAAACGTTTATAATGCTCTAAAATGGAGCTTTGCAGTAAAATAAAAATATAAGGCAAGAAAAATACAGATCAGCGTTTTTGGCAAAATGGTGATTAAATTGACATTCGAATGTAGCGTTCTATCGAAATGTTTCATAAACGTTAACGTTAACTATTACATAATATTGAACTGTATTTATGAAACAGTACTGCCATATTTGGGATGTAGTACTACAATAGTAACAAAAGGGTTCCTGAAATAAAAAAAAAATGTTAAATCAACACACTTGTCTATTGCCTTAAAATATTTGCTTGTCAAATTATTTTTATACTAGTCTTACCTTAAATGATGATACCCATCAGAAAAAATCTACATTGGATTCTGGTGAATGTTTATAATGAAAGGGAATCAGAGCTGTAATTTGAAGTTGCGGTAGTTGAATAGTTGTTGAACACTTACGAGCGGGTGCGGTCGCTTTTAGCAGATTTAGCGTTAACTCGACGCATTTACATGCCCAAACGATACAAATTGCTGGCTGGACAGAGAGACGGTTCTATTGAAGTAATATGACGAACCATAAACAAGTAAAACCTATTCCACGTTCTACCTTTTTAGCAAACACAAGAAAAACAAAAATGTTCTATTGTAAAGCTTCAAAGCGAGTTTTAGTAGACTGAATACAAGCGCATTCGCCAACTGTTACTACCCCTAGTAGACAAGGTTACAGCCAAATTGAAGATACAAAGATTCCTTTTGAAAGCAACGGAAAAATGGTTTGATGTTTTGCGGTACCATGTGCAATGCACATTGTGCATAGAAGCTGGATAACACACTAGAGAATTATGAGTATATTGAGTCTGTTGTTTAAAAATTTAGTTAAAATCCAGTTTGTTTCAGTTTCAGTTATTTCAAACACTTTGGTATACTTAAACCCCCTTATTACAAAAAGTTACGCCCGTATTCACAAACGATGCTTGCTTCAGAGAAGCAGCAAATCTAACGCACATCGTTGAATAGAGCTCTGTGATTGGTTCGTGTGTCACCCTGTGCGTCTACGCGCACTGTGAGACCTCATAGTGATGTTTGTGAATACGGACGTTAGTCTCAGTTTGAACCCTGGTTTAAATTGACATTTTGTATGGAAATGTCATTTTAGGCCAGAGTTCGTCTCGGGTTTAACTTTTTTGTAACAAAGGCCCAAAAAGTCCATATCATAGCACATTGGCTATTACGTCACGTTTAATAGCTAAAATGTTTCGTAATTTTCTAGTGCCATGCCATTATTAGGTCCATACAATGTGCACTATTAAGTACCCCGTGGTTTCTGATTTTGTGCATGTTTCGGAAGCTGTGTGACGTTATTAGCACCAATGACTCTATTAGTGTCACGTGCACCGCTTTGTGGTCGCGGTCACCGTGCCTGATTTGAAAGTCATATTATGTATGTGCCACTACATGTTAACATGATTTGTGAATTACATAAAAAAAAAACTAGCAGTACTTAAAATGTTCATAATCTAATCTATATATAAAAAAGCGAAAGACTGTCTGACTGACTGATAGACTCACTCACTCATCACGAAATCTCAGAAACTACAAGTGCTAGGAGTCTCAAATTTTGCTTAGGGGTGGGTTCTCATGTAGGTGCTCACTAAGAACGGATTTTACGAAACTCCACCCCTAAGGAGGAAAAACGGGATCCACGAGTACGAAGTCGCATGCGGCCGCTAGTTATTATTATTATTATTAATATACATCTTATGAATAAAAAGTAAATAATAACTTCATTGAATTGGTTCACAACGCTTTAATAAAAAAGTCTAGGCTTCGAAAGGCCGGTATGAGTCCGATAAAAGACTCACGCATGCATGCATATACATCTGCGAATATTCACAATGGAGTACAGACTGGATATTTACACTTCAATAGTTTTAATCGTTGGAAGAGTTGGATATATCATAGTTTTTGTATAACTATAACAAATGACATAAGTAGGCTAAAACACAAACGGTTAGCAAAAACAGCGAATCAGTTTAGCTATCCCGAGAGGCAATGCTGATATAGTCTTCGGGGTTCCATTCATTTTTGCATATACCTAAGTGAAGTTTAGATTTTTTTATACGAAGGTCATGTCTTTTGGTGTTGCTATACAGGGGGTCCAAAAAGTAGTGCCAAGCCGAAGCCCACAGGTAGATCATCACTAGGGCTATCCGAATCACCCCCATGTATTATGTTCGATTTTCGCGTCACATCACGTGTCAATCAGTATGTATCTTCTGAAATCCCTAAGTGACACAAACAAACAATTCAGCAGTTTTTCTTTCAGACCCACGTTTCCTATATTAGTGAAAACAAACAAGGAAAAATCGATTTCCTTTTTTGACCGTTACTTACCAAGGCTGCATTATTTTATTAGCCAACTAGCTTTTGCCCGCGGCTTCACCCGCGTGAAATTTAGTTTGTCACAGATCGTCATAAAATTTAGCATAATATGTTATTCTGGGTTATAAACAATAATACTCTAAAGTTTCATCAAAATCTGTTCAGTAGTTTCTGCGTGAAAGAGTAACAAACATCGAGACATCCAAACTTTCACCTTTATAATAGTAGGATATTAGTAGGATATTTTCTATATCATAGAACCACAGTGTTATTTGTAAATTCAAATTAGGCAGGATCTCTGGATAGTGAATGATATGGAAAAGAACATAGATCTATTCGTCGGCGCAGATTGATGAATATAGATGAGTAGAAATGTGTTTTATTGGGTTGCGCTGTTGTGCTTGGGAGTCCATCGATGTCCGTAATAAAGTAGAGCGGCGTATTATCGATGTCATATCGATTATGCGGAAAAATGCTTTATAAAATTATGTTTTTGCTAAGATATTTAGAGAGGACTTATTGTTAAATAAAACAGTGATATTTTTAAATAATTTCTACTGGGTGAATGGGCTCCGAAAACCGTAAAGATAGTTGTCTGAAATTCATAAGCTTTTGTTTGTGTTACAATAGTGTCACAATATTTCTTTGTCAGTTTATTTTGTTGTAATGCTAAATTGAAAAGTATGTTAACTAAGAATAATATTTTGTCACAATCATGAGTTCTTTTCAAAGCACATTACATGAGACCAATTTAACTACACACACTGACATTTATCTACACGCAATCGGAGCATCGAAATAAATGTATCGATAAATTCCCAAGTCTAGATACTATTTAAGGGGCACATCACGTGCGCCGGAGTTAATCAAGTTCCGAAAGAACTACGCAGGGTATACATTAACAGTTCCCGACTACCCTACTACATTAAAGGTAGTAATGTAATTTATCGCTGGGCCGATTGAACGCTCTAGTATTGATAGTTTCGACAAATACAGCCCCTGTTAAGAAAAAGAGTGTATAGTTGAAGGTTTTCGGAGTTTGATGTTACGTGACCCTTATTTGTGCGAATTACGTGATAAAACGAAGAGCAACTTCTGAAAAAGCTTTTTGGGGAACTTCAAACGATGTAAGTATCGTTGTACAAGACTGTTGTTTCTTGATGTTTTCAGTCGATAACCAGCGTTCATTATAGAAAGAAATAACATTATTAATTGATTAAATTGAACATTGAAGAATCGGGAAGGATTTAATTTTTTTGTGATTGTCTATTGAAAACAAATTATTTTTTGTCGAAACGGATTCGTTTGTTGGAAAAACAAATCGGAAATGCAACACAAAGAAATAAGGAAATGTGGAAACTGAANTCCGAACTGGAGGTTCAGGCTCGCTGCATCGTGAAAATGCTGACTCTGCAGGTTATGATGGCAATACAGCAGTTTAGCCAACATTTTCAAGGTGTAACAGTGCGAAGAGATGGGTCGTTCAGAATAGTCAGTCAAGTGAAAAACTTATTCAGCGAGACAACGGATCTTCGCAAAAGGGCAAGTTGGATCTCATACATAAATACATAAAACTATCATCCGAATATCCTTTATTACGACGGTAAATAAAATAAAAAAACGTCATATACAGACGGCGGTACGCTCCAACGAACTAGAAGGATCGCAGTGGGAAACCGTATAACTGAAAATTCGCGAAATTGCGGCTTCATATTCAGGATTAAAGTTCGCAGTTTTAAATGCAAATGTTTTCATTTTATTTGACTATTTGTTAAAAAGCCTTGCGTGAAGCAGGATTTTTAAGTTGTTTTTTTTAATAATGCGACATAGGCGTAGCCCAACGTTCACAGCTCTTTTAGTTATCTCTGGAATAGAATATTCTCCCAACATAAGCCTTTTTTGTGCATTATTCTTCATCCACTTATAGAAGTTCGTTCGTTTCATCCAAATGACGTCCACAGCTGGACAAATGCTTCCCCCAAAGATTTCACTCGAATCCAGGCACCTCCCTCTATCTTCACCAGATCGTCAGTCCACCTAGTGGGGGACTTCCTTACACTCGTGGTCAATATTCGAGAACTTTTCTGCCCCAGCGGCCATCAGCTCTGCGAGCTATGAGCTATAGAAGTAAATATGTTTAATAAAACGAAACATAGAACACCAAAATATTTTTCAAATAAAGTACGACAAATATATCGCATTCGTCTTCAGGTGTTCTCTTATAATTTTGTTTCCATAAACTTGGGAGTATTATATCAAAAATATGACTTTCCTCAAATAAAAAAGCGTCATATCCAGAGACGATCTTTCCGCGCCACTGGGCTAGAAGAGTGTGACGTCCCGCCGGAAAACCGCGTAACCGAGAATTTACAACAAAATGTGCCGTTTTTAAAATACGACCATTTTGTGTGTGAACAAATACGGCGGTATCGACTTTTTGCTATAGCCCGCAAATGTGATACGTATTTGCAACATTGCGCAAAAAGGGAAACCGTTATCTGAATAAAATTCAGTTGTATTGTTTAAAATATTTTATTTCACTCTACGTCTTTAATTATCAGGACTACTTTATTAATAAAACACTTTTTTTTAACTTTAAAGATGGTTTTATGAATAAAATTCATCTTTTATTATTATTTTTTAATAAAATAATTAATTTGCTTAGATAAAAATTTAACTTTGAGAAATATTTGCCTATCGGTACGTATTAATATTAACTCATTTTCAACCGACTTAAAAAAAGGAGGAGGTTCTCAATTCGACCCGTATGTTTTTTTTTTTCTATGTTTGTTACGCGATAACTCCGCCAATTATGAACCGATTTGAACAAATCTTTTTTCGGCGTATAGGTAATACCTCAAGGGTGGTCCCATTTAAATTTAATAATAGAAAAAACAACCCCCAAGGGTGGAAAATTGGAGATGAACTTTTTTATACGCAATNTCCGAACTGGAGGTTCAGGCTCGCTGCATCGTGAAAATGCTGACTCTGCAGGTTAGGATGGCAATACAGCAGTTTAGCCAACATTTTCAAGGTGTAACAGTACGAAGTCGCGGGCGGCCGCTAGTAGCTCTATAAGTATAGTTTTGATTGCGGTCAAAAGCTATATAGATTTAAGCTACACAAAAGCTTGTGTGACAATAAATGAAGTTAGTCTTGTATTAACTAAAATAAAGACAATACTTAGTAAAGAAATTTAAAGATTAACTTAGTAAAAAAATAATTTGGAAAATATGAGATGCGTGGCAGGCATTGTGTATCTTTTATTTTGTCTTGTGTGAACTTCGTCCCGCCTTTGTTCATCAGAAATAATGTATAATTCAAATGATAAAATAGTTTTTCAAATCGGTGTAGTAGTTTCGGAGCCTATTCAAAACAAACAAACAATCTTTCCTGTTTATAAATTAGTGTAGAAAACTGATAAGTTAAAAAAAAAAACGTTGTCCATTCTTTCAGTACACACCCTGTATTATGCCAGTTACGACAGTTAGTTCAAAATTAAGTTTGCCGTATCTATAAATACTCATTTTATCAGTTGAGTTAACTATCCCCAAAGTTGTATTAATACTATTTTGAGATAGAATCAATACCACTTAGAACTTTGAAGTATTAATGATTACTAGAACTGGCTCAGTTCAGAATTATGTTTATTGGTTAATGTTTGAAGTTAAGAGTTGTACTAAAATAACTTAATAATTATTGATATACATTGGTAAACGATGATCATTTAGGTATTAGTAGCCATTTGTATGTTTATGCTGAGCACATTGCCTAAGGTTTTATTAATGCAAAATGGCGGAGTTTTTTTGTGGGCCTGTAGGCCTAGGATTCGCGCCGCGAAGCGTTTATCACGCCGTTTTATCGATTTTACGCGATAAGCCCATACATTTGTCGGCTAGAATTATTATCGATAAGATTTTATCACGGCACACATCCTGGCCGTGCCTGCAGTCGCTTTTTTTTAATCTGCAACGAAGAAGCTCTTAGTCTGTATCTCACCTAATGGAGAGTAAAGATCAGGCTGAAGGTGGAAGTGAGCTTTACCCAAAATCCCTTAGTACAGACGAACTAATAAGTCTGCTACCAGTGTAATAAGATAATTTGGTTTTAATATAAATGCACAATTTTAGCGCTGGTTCAATTTCTTTAATCTTTTCTACATAATTTACTTCATAATATGTTTATTAGAACTAGTCCATTTTTATATCTCAAAACTAACACTTTCTCTGTATTTAATCATCTCTATTCAACTACCCGCAGTGTGACGGCGTTGAGTCGAAAACTTTTTCGCAAAAGCTACATTCGAAGCTGGCCAAAGTTCAAGCCGTTCTCACGGTTGGCGAGCTTACGTTTTCGAGCTTTCGATTTAAATTTTCATCGGGCTGCCGCAAATTCTAAGGTGTGTTTTATTTTGTACAGCTGCCACAGTATACCTAGTGTTTATTTACGTCTTGCTAGAATAGTTATGAGTTTTTGGACTTTTACGATCTAGAATTGGGTAAGTTGACTCCACTCCCCAGTAATTTTATTTAAAGCACAACTTTTTTAAATAATAATAATTATTATTCATTTATTTCACCCACATACAGATTTAAGGCACTTCATTTTGGTCTTAAACTTAATTGATTCTAAATTACTGTAAATTCAGATTTTATTTAGTTTAATTGATATTATAAAGTAGTGACGTCACTAGCTAGTTCGTTCGTTCGTTTCAGCCGAAAGACGTCCACAGCTGGACAAAGGCCTCCCCCAAGGATTTCCACAAAGACTGGTCCTGCGCCACTCGCATCCAGGCGGCTCCGATTGCTACGATTTTATCGATTCTGCGGGCTATGTCAGTCACTCTGGTTCTCCTACGGAACTCCTCATTTCTGATTCGATCACGCAGGGAAACTCCGAGCATAGCACGCTCCATCGCCCTTTGGGTGACCTTGAGCCTTCTTATGAGGCCCATAGTAAGCGACCACGTTTCGGATCCATATGTCAACACTGGCAACACACACTGCTCGAAGACTTTCGTCTTGAGACACTCCGGTATTTCGGACATGAGTATATGGCGAAGCTTCCCGAACGCTGCCCATCCGAGTTGGATTCGACGATTGACCTCTTTCTCGAAGTATCGGCGCCTTAACAGACAGATCTCCAAGTCTTTGACTCGCGACCTACGCCAATTTAATACAGACCGTATTAAAGAGGCGATTGAGCGAAACAAGGGCTCTAAAGTGTTCGCAAGAGATCTGTCTGTTGGCCAAAGTCAACTGACCAAGCTGAAGACAGAGGACGGCAGAGCCATTTCGTCGGGGCNTCCGAACTGGAGGTTCAGGCTCGCTGCATCGTGAAAATGCTGACTCTGCAGGTTAGGATGGCAATACAGCAGTTTAGCCAACATTTTCAAGGTGTAACAGTACGCAAAGTATTGCATTATTAATATATACAAGTTACATGTAGTAACTTCAACCGCCTTAAAGAGCTGCTTTCATTAATTAAGCGGGAGCAAGTAACTCGCATTACCTTATTAGTGTAACACATCGCCGGCAAGTGGTAGAGAGACGTGTACAAATGCAAACGGACGAATGCCGCGACATTTTTCGGTCAACATAGTGCACGGTAACCCAGTTGCGCACGCCGGCGCCAATGGTAGGGCCACCACTCTAAAAATTTAAGCTAATAATTATGTTTCATCTACATTTTGCTCCTATCCAATTAATAAGTTTTATATTTTGTTCTACATTTACAAAAAAGGTAAACATACATTATTGCTGCAAAACGAACGTGAAAATAATGTAGAGACATGCTATGTTAAGTTACTTAACTTCGCACTTAGTCAAATAGTCAAGGAAGTAGAAAAGAATTGCATAAATACCATTAGGTGGAGTCTAAAAACTAAAAGATTTCGCATTGAAAATAACGTATCGACCTTCAGCTTAACTTTTGGCAACCCTACCAACTCATTTGATTAATGCCGCCTCCGAAAGATAATGGAGGCAAAAACACGAGCAACATTTCAAGCACTTGTCTGATTCACGTCTGCTCTTTTTGAAAGGTAATACCTATAATTAGGGGGTGAAAGCTGCAGCCATTTTTATTCTAGTTCCGTGAGCAGGCGTTTTGTTCACACGATTTGTCTATTGCTGTTTTGGTGATACCAGCCAGTAAAGAACATAAACAAGTTTCATTTTCTCGAAAGGGAGAGTTAAACCTTTGATGGTGATTGATGGACATTCGAAACCAATAAATATGTATTAAAGAGAATATGTATTCATTAACAGTAATAAGTACATTTGTAACAAAACTAAGTGACCGTGGGTTTCAGTTGAAAAAGTGTCACATTGAAAAGTTTCGTTAAAAATAAAGTTTCACTGTTCCAGTTTCGCTTATCTCTCATCTTTAGACTTTGTGAAATTCTCACACGGTGTTAAATGCTATCTAGTTATCTTTCGAGACCGGCATCGCGAGTCGTGACATTCATCGCTAATAAAAACAAATTTCACCTTGGACTTGCCAAAAGCCGCGTTAGTCGTGTGACCTTCAGCGATACTATTGCAGTATCATTTCTTTTAATTTCATTCGAAAGCTCTACATTTCGAGATAGTATTTAATAAGCATTTCGCACGCAATACTAAGACCCTGACTTTAGTAAAAATCGATAAGTGTTCAGATGACTCGCTCTATTTTAGAGGGTAGTCTTTTGTATCTGAAATGGTTCTTGTATCTGAAGTTTAGTTTTCGACAGTAATTCAAGATTAGATAAATGACTCTCTGTATCTGAAGTTTAGTTTTCGATTCGATTGATCGGTTAAAGATATTTATTTCTGAAAACTTGACATAATTACTTAATACAAAAATCACAAAATAACTACTAATATTACAAAACATAATTACGAAGTACGCCTACTTAACCCAATAAGTTAAAGAGTGAGACGCTGCATTTCCATTAACTGTATCATCCTATTTTGCCTTGTTCATTCGTCAGCAATTTTGATTGCCTTCAGCTCCTAATTTCGTTTTCTGTTTGTTGCAGAGCCCCGGTGCTGTGAGCGGCTCGGCTGCGGACGCGCAGAGCGGGTCACGTGACGCGCTGGACGTGCGCTACTCGCTGGCAGCGCTCGCTGATGACTACACCAAGCGCAAGCACGTCGTCAGGGTCACCACCGCCGCCGGTGCAGAGCTGCTGCTGCAGGTAACGGCACTATTCCCACCGCTGCAACTCCTGTTTAGTCAGGATCTACAGCTTGACCCCTGGTTGGGTCAAAGGTCAACTTTGTCCCGGGGAAAGTAAACTGTCATTAGACGCACATAGCGGGTCACGTGACGCGCTGGACGTGCGCTACTCGCTGGCGGCGCTCGCTGACGACTACACCAAGCGCAAGCACGTCGTCAGGGTCACCACCGCCGCCGGTGCCGAGCTGCTGCTACAGGTAAGGCACTATTCCCACCGCTGCAACTCCTGTTTAGCCAGGATCTACAGCTTGACCCCTGGTTGGGTCAAAGGTCAAGCTTGTCCCGGGGGAAAGTAAATTATCAGTAGACGCGCAGAGTGGGTCACGTGACGCGCTAGACATGCGGTACGCTGGCGGCGCTCGCCGACGACTACACCAAGCGCAAGCACGTCGTCAGGGTCACCACCGCCGCCGGTGCAGAGCTGCTGCTGCAGGTAACGGCACTATACACCCACCTCTCGCTCCCACTGCTGTAAGACCACCTGCTTCAGACGCAGAGGTCCCGGGTTCGATTCCCAGTGAGGGCAGATTTTTCTGTTCGGTTTGGTTGGTGGGAGGTCTGCCTGGCTAGCTACCACCATCTTACCTAAGTCTGTCGCCATAACAACAATGTTAAGAGCATTATTGTGTTCCGGCAGTTAGAGGTAAGATAGCCAGTTCCTCCGTGGTTGAGGATTCCGGGTGAAGCTCGCTTCCACCTTCGGCCTGATCGTCACTTACCATCAGGTGAGATACAGGCCAAGAGCTTACTCGTTGTGGATAAAAAAAAATAAAAAAAAATCCTGTGTAACCAGTGATGGTCAAGTTTGTCCCGGGGGACAATTAATCAGAAGAACATAGAAGTTTGAAATTAAGATTCGAACCTTTCAGTGCAAAGAGGATGGTGGGCTATACAGTATACCCTACCAGCTGCTACAGTTGGTGTAACGCATACACGCTGCGCTATTCTATTCTCATCACACAGATAGAGCGCGCCATTCACTGGCAACAACTTAGTTCAGAGCTACTGCTCCATCCATAGTCACTGTTAAGCTTTACGAACTAATTAAAATTTTGTACCGAGCGCTTACAAGAAACGCTATTCTGATAGCACACCTAACGTCTGTAGGCATTTACCTAATGCTGTATCTAATGCTTTATGAATTCGCTCTCACCACACCAGTGTCGATTGAAATATAGTCGTATGAATTTATTTGTACTTATACGTGTTTGTGTCACTTACTAATGAGGTATTGAATAATCTTATGCCCCATCATTAATCGTTGCGGTGTGATTAGGAAATACCATCATAACATTTCCATAAATAGTATGAGGTTATAGGAAAGCCATTATTTATGGGATTGAGTAACAAACGTCGAATAAATTCGAGTTTTCCGTTAGTAAGCTGACCCAATTTTTATGGTGACGCAATGAACAGGTTACTAGTTACCCACTGACCCTTGATTTGAATTGGTGATAAGCCAACGAGAGGCCAATCCAATTGCTTCTGGTAACTAAGCGACAATGGTCCAACGGTGAAGGTGTCGGACTGGCCGACTCGAGATCCGAGGAACGCTGGTCGCCGCTGGACTATTGTAGTGAACACACCCGTAACTAGCATTCAGCAGCTTGGCACAGGGAGTTAACGGTTCTATTAGTACGAGTAATTTGTGCAATTAGAGTTAGCCGTGCTATTGCAATGGGTACTAAATGACACGTTTATTCATAAATGTCGCGTTAAGACCCGTGTCTTTCTATTTTAGTAGAAATGGAACGCAAAAGTTTAAAATATTATACTAAATGACTTGTTCTTAATAGGCGGACGGCGCGACAGACGCTCAGCGCTGGTTAGCGGCGCTGCGAAGACATTCAGCGGAGCCTCCGCCCGCGGACCCCGCGCCGCAACCCGCGCCGCCCACGCAACCGGCGCCTGCGCAGCCCGACTGCACTGCTTCGCCGCTGCCGCCGCAGCGCAGCAAGAAGATCGGGAGAAATAGATCGCCTACAGGTAACAAACACAAACTCTCCTTTTCACATATCGTCGTTTAAGTTCTATCACCACGTAAGTCATTTTTTGGCGTTTTTTGGCATTTTGATGCCATTAGCTAGTGAATCGAAACACGCGTCGTTTCGTCCAATCTCCTGAAAAGTTGCTAAAAATGACTTACGTGGTGAATTCTTAAACGACGATCACCATCATATCATCTTCATCATCATCATTTCAGACATAGGACGTCCATTGCTGAACATAGGCCTCCTCCAATGATTTCCATAATGACCGGTCGGTAGCGGCCTGCATCCAAGTCTACTTTTGACATTACGTACTTTATAAATTAACGCTCCCTCATAGACACGAACAAAAAAAGAAGCGACCCTGCTTATTTTGCAGAAGAAACGGATTCCGAGACTAAACAAATACGGAACACGAAAATAATAAAAGTGAAAACTAGTTTACATAATCTGAAATTTAACGTCGGTTGTCCTTTCCCAAGGCCTCGATTTCAATGTCAGTTTCAGTAGGTCATCTTCTATTATTCACACCTAAAGTATTGTCTTGTTAGAATGATGTAGAAAAAAATTTTGCTTATTTTATATTTTACTCAAACATTTCTTATTTCCTATTGTTACTTTTTGTACTGAAGAAAATATTTAAAAATCCTCAAAAATGCTTAGCCATTTTGCTATTATTATTATCCTAGACTATTTCCACTTCTTGATCCCACCGCTGCAACTCCTATGTAGCCAGGATCTACAGCTTGACCGCCAATAAAATCTCTACCAGTGAAGACCATTGGACCCAAAATTAATAAGAAGAACATAGAAGGAGTTAGATAGTAGGTATAGGATCTAATAAATGTTGTCCTTCCAGGTCCACCAACGCCAACGCTTCCTTCGTCGCCCAAGAACAAGACGTGGAAAGGGCGCATGGCGAAACAGCTGCGGCGCATGCATGGAGGCACCAGCACGGCCCCGGCACCTTCCGGCTGGCTGGGGGCGCCTCTGGAGCGCTGTCCCTCTGATCCGGAGCACCCGCTCGTGCCTAAGGCGGTCACGCTGCCGGCACAGGCTGTCGAGGTAAGCTGCGTGGTTTCAAATGCCGACAACCTTCTTTTAAGAAGATTTGTCTATCTAGTCTATAAATAGGAATTGCAAAGCCACGATAGCCGAACGGTGAAGGGGTCGGACTGGCCGACTCGTGATCCGGGGAACCCAAGTTCGGTCCCCGCTGCTCGACTATTGTGGTGAGCTCACTCGTGACACAAGCATATAGCTTAGTACGAGGGGCTAACGGGCATTAGTAATTTGTGACATAACAAATTACTAATAATCTTTATAAAAAAAAGGGAGTTTACATACATAATATGACTCATCTTAAGTGAGGCAGGGTGAAATGAGCATCTCAGAGGCCTTTTTGTAAGAGGCTACAAAAAAAGAGAAGAAAAAGTGAACTAACCTTGAAGCTGAGGAGCTTGACAATTACTTCACTTTTTCATTTAAAAATCGACTTTTTCTGTGCTTGGTGGTGTCCGATTATGACAAATGTTTTCGTTCATTTTGTCTTACATAATCTTAACACTGACTTAACACATTTTTTTTACTTTTTAGGCGTACGGTCTCCGCACAGTAGGCGTGTACCGCGTGCCAGGCAACGCAGCGGGCGTGGCGGCGCTAGCGGCGGCCTTAGACCGCGGCGAGCCCCCGCCGGCGGGAGACGCACGCTGGGCCGACGTGCACGTGGCCTCGTCACTACTGAAGGCCTACCTGCGTCGGCTACCCGACCCCCTGCTCACTGCTGAGCTCTACCCAGCTTTTATTGGTGAGTGTCTATGAACGCAGTCATATGTAACGCGACAGGGCGGCGTCGCACGCTGGGCCGACTGCACGTAGCCTCGTCGTTACTCAAGGCCTACCTGCGTCGGCTACCCGACCCCCTGCTCACTGCTGAGCTCTACCCAGCCTTTATTGGTGAGTGTCTATGAACGTAGTCATATGTGACGCGGCGGTAGCGCTAGATCGTAGCGTCGACGCTCCCTGGGCCGACGTGCACGTGGCCTCGTCGTTACTGAAGGCCTACCTGCGTCGGTTATCCGACCCTCTGCTCACTGCTGAGCTCTACCCAGCTTTTATTGGCGAGTGTCTATGAACGCAGTCATATGTAACGCGACACGGCGGCGCTGGATCGTGGCGGGAGACGCTCGCTGGGCCGACGTGCACGTGGCCTCGTCGTTACTCAAGGCCTACCTGCGCCGGCTACCCGACCCCCTGCTCACTGCTGAGCTCTACCCAGCTTTTATTGGTGAGTGTCTATGAACGTAGTCATATGTAACGCGACGGCGGCGCTGGACTGCGGAGTCCCCGCCGGCGGGAGACGCTCGCTGGGCCGACGTACATGTTGCCTCGTCATTACTCAAGGCCTACCTGCGCCGGCTACCCGACCCCCTGCTCACTGCTGAGCTCTACCCAGCTTTTATTGGTGAGTGTTTAATAACGTAGTCATTTGTGACGCGACGGCGGCATTGGATCGCGGCGAGCCTCCTCCGGCGGGANTCCGAACTGGAGGTTCAGGCTCGCTGCATCGTGAAAATGCTGACTCTGCAGGTTATGATGGCAATACAGCAGTTTAGCCAACATTTTCAAGGTGTAACAGTTCCTATCGTTTGTAAGAACTTTAATACTCAGATGCGACCAAATTGGTGAATTAGATTTTACAACACAACAGACCATACAGTTTAATTATTTTCACTGAGTTGGCTTTCAAAAACTACTTTAACGAGTCTCGACTAAATGTTTAGCTAACGCCAAAAAGAAGCACGAGAAGCTCAGCCACCATCACATCATTTTCAATCATTTTAAAAGATTCATAGTGGTGTGGGTAAACAGTTTTTATAATGCTCACTTTTTTCTTTGATTTGATCAAATGAAATCTAGCTAATAGAATGATTCAGTGAGACGTGGGGTAATAAAATAAACCAATTACTTTAGTTGTCTGGACATATCTGTACATCTTGTATTTCCACATAAAATCAACAACAATAACAATATAACTAAACACTAATTTCGCGGGATTCCCTCAGGGAGTTATTTTCTGAGAGAAACATGAGTACTACTTTTTCATCCTGATACTAGCTTTGAAACAGCGTTCGTTAACTCAGGGACGGTAATTGAAGACTTGCGTAACGAAGTGAATGTTAACGAACGATGTTTCCAAGTAAACTGTGAGTTTTGTACTCCTAAATAAATAAGAGCCTGACAAAGGTGACTGAGTTTCTTCTGCAACCTCTTAAGTATTCTCAGGCCTATAGGTAGATGCAGAAGTGGTGGTAGAGCAAATTAAAAGAGCTTAATGTGTACATAAAAAATAAATTTATACGATTCGAAAAAAATTGCCAAGCAAACAAATAGTTGTGTAAAAGGCAAACTCAGTTGTTGAAACACCAGGCGCTCAAACGGGGAATATTTTTTGAAATTTCCATAGTCACCCGGGGGACGCGCCAGTTTCGACGGTGTGCCAGGATTAAGTTTAGAACTAGCGACACACTGTTTTATTGCGCTAAATCCAAAGGGATTATAAAAATAAATATGAACTCGCTAGTCGTAACTTGTTCAATCTATCTTGTTTTAGAAATAAATAACTAAAAAGTTGCATTGCTAGTGCCACCATATGTTAGTAAAGCTGGATTGGAACAGAAGCACGGTATTTCATATTTCTATTCGGAACGTAACCTGCTGACTGTAACATCTATCCAACTAAAATCAAATTGATTTCTGAAAATCAAACACAAAACCTCTGGGTAGGCAGTAAGCATAATTTGAACTTGGAAATAATTCATAAGATTTCTGAGGACTCTATAATCTATATCAACTTCTTACTCATGTAGGTTTTTGGAGCTATTAAAATGTGTAAGCCTTTTATATATCTCTATGTTTATCCATATTCACAATATTTGTTTTATCCAATTGAGCACACAAGAACTCTACTAGTATATAATAAACCAAACACGTTAGAGGTATAACAATGGAGTTGTTACATTCCACATTCCACTCCTAAGACGTTCGGATGTCTGACAAATATTTTTGAATAAAAAATTGGGTCTTTTTGGTAATGCAAATGAATAAATTCAGGTTCCTTCGCTTGTTTGATGAGAAGAAACCCCAGTCAAACAGGACGAGACGTAATTAAACCGCTTGTCGGGCCGATATATTGCGAATTTATTGCAAAAGGGGCGTTTCTACAAACAGCCGACTCAAATCCACCGCCCGCGCTTCAACCACTGATATAGGAGACGTTGTAGGCTACAGGCGAAAGGCAAGGGCAGTAATTATGGAATGTCCCATTTTAATTCATAAATCGGCGCCTTGGCCTGCAGCGGCAGCCTAGAGCTAATAAGTGAGATTGACATGTTTGATTGCATTTGAGAGAAGTAGGTAGTTTGATTGTATTAATTGCAAATTCAGTTAAACAAAATGCTTTTTATACCTTTTTTGTATTATTAATTTGGGGATTGAATATGCGCGATGGTGTCTAGACTCTAGACTTTCATTCGTTAATGTTAGACTATCGCACATGGTGTCAATGGATACATTTCTCTGTTAGCTTATCAGAAAATACTAGAAATATTATAGGTATTTTTAGGTTTTTATGAGTAAAGCCAAATAAAATCTTCCTTTAGCAATGGCCAAACACAAATATATGTCTGCGCTTCAGTGCGGCAAGGAAATTGAATACACAATCTCAGGAATCGACCTCCCGCCGGATTACGGGCCGGCGCATACTATATTTTACTAGAATACACTCGCGAGCGCTCCGGGTGCGGAGAGATGACGCAATACGATCGGAAAATCTCCTTCGAGAAGTTTCTGCGACACGCAAGACTTGCAGTTCGGTGGTTGCCGGAGTACCTTCACAGCTCAGTGGTCACCCAACCACCGAGTGACATACTTGTAGAGCGCTTTGTTGGTCGCGCGTTAAGGTATACCAAAATAGCCAAAGAAGCTTAATTTTCTACAATCTTCCGCCTGTATCAAGCATTCAAGCAACGTAGACTTGAACTGTGCTTGAAGTTTAATTCCTATGATGTCTAATTCCTAAATCAAATGCCAGATCTCTAAATCCCAGTTAATTCTAGTTATCTCAGCTGACATATCACCTATGTTTGAACCATTTGCTTCTTTTTTGTGACATCAATTATTTCTTCTGTCTTCAACTGGCCATTTCTTCACCGTCTCGTCTCTTTCTCTTCTTCCGTGTTCTCAGTGGACAAACAGCTTTATTCTTCGCCAGATCAAATATTCTCAAATAAACAAGGCTCGAAAGCTTAAGCCGATTACGTCATCGATTTTAGTGTGTATTGTGATTCTTAGCACAGGTATTATTGTAAGTTCAAACTTCAAATAAAGAAAAGGAATACGAGGGGCGGCTGAAAAGTTTTGAGCCTAAGTATCTTCAAGTGTTATTATTGACTCGCGCTAAATTTAATTAATTAGCCAATAGCCTCCTTAGTATATGTACAAAGTTTCATTTAAATAGCGTCATCACGCTTTTAGTAATTAATTCGTAAACACCACCATGTCTCAGTCATCCGCGCAATGTACGAAATTGAAGTACACAGTTGTCATAAAATTCTTCAGAAAGAGGAACAAAACGCTGACGGTAACATTTGAAGAGATGTCTACAGTTTATGGGAAGTCTTGGCCTTCATTTGCTATCATGAAAGATTGGGTCCGATAGTTCAAGCATGGCAGGGAGTCGCTAAAAGATGACCTCAAGTCAGGGCGGCCAGATTTCGCCATTAACGAATAAAATAATGAAAATTTAAAGAATCTTGCTTTAGAGATCAGCGAATTAAGCTGTGACAGATAGCTGAAGCCATAGGCAGTAGCAAGGAACGTATCGGCGATATTTTTCATACTCATTTGCACATGAAAAAGGGGTGCACGCGATGGGTGCCAAAAATGCTCACGCCGCTCGACAACTAGGGTCGAGTCACAACTTCGCAGGAGTTTTAGGTCATCTTTGGCCATAATCCTAACAATTTTTTTTCTCACATTGTTACTATTGATAAATATTAGATCCGGCAGTACGATCTAGAGTCAAAATAAGAGTCAATGCAATGGATTCAAAAGGGAAAACGCCGCCGCGGAAATTCAAAGTGGAGCGATCGACACCCAAGCTCATATCCACTATTTTTGGGATTGTGGAGGAATTTTATTCATTGACTATCTACTACAAAAAACTACAATAAACGGAGATTATTATGCTGTACTGTTGATAAGAGTGCGTCAAGCGGTTGTTGAAATATTAAGAGGCAAACTGGCGAAAGGAAATCTGTTATTGCAAGACAATTCGCCCGCGCACACCGCGCAAGTTGCAAGGCTTGCCCCGGGTAAAACTGGATTTCAAGAAATTAATCACCCACCACACAGTTTAGTCCGAATTCCTAGCTATTTTGTCTAATTCTCAAATTCAAAAAAAGACCTCCAGGAACGTAGATTTTTGAGTGACAAAGAAATGAAGACGGCGTTAAAGGCTCATTTCGAAGGCAAAGATTGCGAATTTTTTTTCAGTGGGTTAAAAGTTCTTTTACACAAATGTAAGAAGTCCGTTGTAGTAGAGGGAGATTAAATAGAAAAATATATTTTTTATACTTTTCTATCGGCATTTTTAATACCCTAGGCTCAAAACTTTTCAGCCGCCCCTCGTATGTAGTCAGAATCAGTGTTATGCTTTCCTCTATAAATCATCCGATTATCCACTTCAGTAAACTATCACAATACCGAATGTATTTATTTATATTCACATGTTATTACTATATTAAAGAAAAGCATCGGCAGCAAAAGTATTGAAACACGTTTAACATAATACTAATTATTTTTCTTGTAGCTGTGTTCCCCAGAATGATGCCTCCGTCCGATAAGGCCAGTCAGTCCGCGTCGGGCCGGCTTTGTCACCGGTGATGAACGCGCGGACATCGGTGATTGATGCCGATAAGAAATCAAGTCGTTTACACGTTACTTCTTGGACTGTCTGGTTACGTAACTAATACCTTTTCTCGTATTTCCTTAGCCTTCCGCTCGCAAGATCAGTCGTTACGATTCCCATGCGTTTTTGTTGGTAATAAGTCCACGGACATTCATGATAGTTGTTTTATGCTATGATATAAATAATCCAAGGATAGGCCGAGGCGTGTATATCATACTGTGTTTATAATCTGTCATCCGAGTCTTTGTGACAACTGGAGTATATAGGACTTCTAGGATATTACGTACTATTATAACTGTGTAAATCATATTCGTAAAGCGTAAAGGTTCTATGAAAAACTTTTTCATGTGTTATAAAATTCTAATTTTTCGTTAAATACACTGCTTACTTATGTTGCTATAACACAGAATTACTTTAATTCAAAAGGCTTGTCTTTTTGATTGCACCCTAGTTCCAGAATATGTGGTAGACTGGCAGAGAATGTTCCCTAACTAGGTCAAGAATAATTCCCAGAATTGCAGTCCAAAAGTTCTCCAGCCGCAGGTAGCGGCGAGATGTCCCGAATTGTTGCTTTGCCGGCAGCGTACAGGACGCCTCCTGAATTTCAATGAAACGCCGAATTCTTGGTGTAAAACGGAAAATAATTACGGGATTGAAAAGGCAAAGGATAATTCGCGTGTGAGGACTGCGAAACGGGGAGGTTAAGTTTTGTCCTGGCATTCAGTACGGAGCAATATATACTCAACGTCAAATAAATCGCACCTTCCGCGACGCGAACTTTAAAGATTTTCTTCTGACACAATCATGGTGCCCCAACAATATTGGTGTTATTTGAAAGCCCAATAAATATCCTTAAAGAAAACCACATTTAATTTCTTAATAAATGATTAACATATACCATAAATGTGACTTGAAAAATGACCTCACTTTGGGCTCACCTGTGGGTTCAATTAGACCAATTTTTATGCTTATAAAACCAAATAATGACCTCACGTGTCCTCTTTAACAGATGGATAGCGATTAATCCCAACTTAACAGTTTTATAGCCATAAAAGTTGGCTCAAGCGTAACTACCTATTTTTTGAAGAAGTGACTCTGGATCCTTCTAAAGACACATTTTTGGGGTAAAAACCTTTCCTTTAATGAAATTAAGCTAAGAACTAGACTTTCAAATGGTACTAATGTTGGTGGGAAGTGAGGATGCATACTTTTGAAAAGTGCTTGTGGCGGGAGTTGCGATTTATTTGATGCCGAGTGTAGTTCGCGTAGATCTTTTGTGGTGACATAAGCGTTCCCACGTAGTTGGATACTGGGTATAAACTAGTGTCCGACCGAATGTTCGGTTTCGGTTTCGTTTTCGGTTAAGTTTCGGTAAAAACACGAGTTTCGGTTTAGTTTCGTTTTCGGTGGCAAACTTGCCGAAACTACGACCGAAACCGAATGTGCATTCGGGAGTTTCCGCGCTGTTATCGGTCATGTTCGGCGCGTTGAATGAGGAATGAATCCGATCCCGATCAGAGCCAATGTCGTGATTCGCTCGCTTGTTTGTTTGCTGTTAGTTTTGTTTTGTTGTGGTGGCGAATTTTCGAGTGATTTATTTTGAATTTGGTAAGTTTTATATCGTTTTATGTCGTTACAACAAGAGCGGGTAGTAAACATCAAAAAAAAATATTCAATATGACTGATAAAAGTATAATCAAGTTTAATCTAACCTATACATTTTTTTTGGTTTGCAAATGCTATACGTAAACAAACATTAGTTAGGTACTTAGTTAGTTATGACTATAGTGCATTTCATGGTGATAATATTATGGATTCAGAGTTTCAAAGTTCTTTTTAGTATTTATCACAATGGCAAGTACAGTAGATACTAAATTACGTACTACCAATTTTGTATTGAGAAATTATTAAAGTAAAAGACCCGACCATGGGACGGGTTATGTAGATGTCCTGAATGTTGCGAGTAATTAAAAAAAATCTAGACTTTTCTTTTTTAATAGGTAATAACTTGATACCTTTTAGAGTAAAAAGGCGCTTTCGTTCATTTCAGCCGAAAGACGTCCACTGCTGGACAAAGACCTCTCCCAAGGATTTCCACGAAGACCGATCCTGCGCCGCTCGCATCCAGGCACCTCCCGTGACCTTCACCAGATCGTCGGTCCACCTAGTGGAAGAACTTTCCTGCCCCAGCGGCCATCAGCTCTACAAGCTATGTGCCCCGCCCACTGTCACTTTATTTTAGCGATTCGAAAAGGCGCTTTATAAGTTCAATTACGTTTTCTTTATTTTTCCCTCAAAATATGAGCCTTGTAAGGAAGTTTCGGTTTCGGTTTCGGTTTCGGCCGAAACAGACACCGTTGCCGAAATTCGTTTTAGGTTTCGGTTTCGGTCGTAAAACTAGTTTCGGTCGGACACTAGTATAAACTAGTTTAAATAATTACGTCAATTGCAAATGACATAATATTATAGACTTGGACAAACAATAAAAGATTTCGGTTACTTACTATTTTTACGACTATTTAGTTAAAGATTGCACAAAGCGCATAACGTTTTCTATCATTTTTTACTTGAAAATTTATTTTGGCTATTGAACATCAAAGAATATGAAATAACCGATAAAAATGGAAACTGCAGGACTGAACCAGAATTCCTGGCTTTTTGAAACTATTTCCTTCTACCCTGCAGTGGAACAAATGAAACCCTTTAAAGCAAGAATGATTTCCTATTGCGTCGCAGTCACAGGCTGGGCATGGCCCGAATAGTTGCTTTGACGGCGGCGAGCGCTCCACGCGACCCGTAGACAACGACGTGATTTTCAACGGGCTTTTCACGTTCCCGCGAATACATTATGGATGACAGAATTCATTTCTTGTTTACGTGAAACCTACCAAATTGGTAATTTAATACAAAACAAATGAGCATATCCAGTGTAAGCAATAAAATTGATAATTAAATCGATCCCAAGCCATAATAACTGTTTTAACACCGAAGTGACAAATTGAAAATACCTTTAAAATACACAATACAATTTTCACTTTGAACGTCTCTCAGCTTGGAGACTCATTTAGCTGCTGTGATGGCGTGAGCGTGTAAAACTGTTGCAATACAATTTATGTTTAAGATTCTCATGAGACCAGTAAGGGAAATTAACTATCGCGCATTATACCTTTAAGTTTACTACAAAATACCACTTGTAACAATAGGTATGAGCGCGTGTAAATCGCTGGAAGAAACCCGTGTGTTTTATTGTGCATCTGTCTTCGTGTGCTAAATACATAATACAATAACGTTTCTAACCATTTTCAAATGTTTTACTACGGCAACGTATAACTAATGCACATTAATATTATTTTAGGATAAAATAGGGACTAGAAATTTTTGCTATAGTATCATACTTAATATAGACAACCGTAAGTATCGGTAACTAAAATGATACTTACTCTAGGTAAATGAAAACAAAATATCTAAAAACTGAGCCTAATCCTGACCTCAATTTTCAGTTTCTCCCGTAACCCTAAAATTCTTCAAGCATTTAGTTTCAAGTTACAGAAGCATTAAGTGTTTGCAACTCGGACAGAAGCTTTGCGTTCAATAACATTTTGAACTCCAATAACATGCTTTTAGCGAGTTTGCTCGGAGACAAGTTGGTAACTCGCGGGACGCGGCAAGCACCCGACAGGTGGATTTAAAAATAATAACCGGCTGTTTGAAATTCTTGACACAACTACTTGGCCACCCATGGAAGTCTTAGACTGGATAAGCGTCTACTTTCGTTAACGTTAAGAGAAAAGATAAAAGTATGAATCGTCCTCTGAATAACCAAGTTTAGCTGGTCTTCGTCGAGCTAGTTAAATTAGTAATACTTCGTTCATGTTTCGTTAAAAATACTACGATTGAATAATCATTTAATGCAAAGACAATATCAATGATACCATTGCGACTCCGAGATAGCCACTGGATAGGGTTTTCTTAATTACATACACAAAGTTAAAATATTCATAAGAACGTATTATTAGTGTTTCAGCTTGAAATTACGATATTTCGCGACACGGTCGCCAAATTAACTAACTACGAGTACACAAGCAGAAAGCTGAAACTACAGCCGCTACTTGGAACATAAACTCTCTGCAACAACGCGGTACACTCGACCGCGGAACTTGTTCACTAAATAAACTTCTGTATAAATGCACTCCCCAAAAACTATTTATTTAGCTATTTTTTTTTTAAATAGTAAAAGAACTTGAAGAAAAAAAATACTGTTATGAATTCTTCGGTTCGGGGCTGGAGGAGAACATCTAATGGTTAGATCCAGTTTTAACGAAACTGACGGTTATTATATGTCACCGTCTTTGGGAGAGTGATTTAAGGAAGGTTGACAAAAGATTAGTCTTCCTGGAATTACAAACAATACTTAGTTTGAGGTAGGAATGGAGCATATTGTTGAAATAGTTTACTTATTTCAAGTCATAGACTGTACCGCGACTCGCCAACTGTTTTAAAGTCGATCAGCGTGGTTAATTGCTACAAGTAGGTACTCAGTTCGCGGACATTTTTGCATAAGTGCCGTTTACTCGGGGGACATAATTTCGCATTGAAAATGTAAATACTTTGCGAGTTCCGCCCAAGTTTGGAGGCTCCAAAACAATTTTTATTTGGCCAATAAATTTGCATATTTTTGCGGGTAATCTTGGCCCGCTCCCGCGCGTCGTGAATGACGCGCTGCTCAGGACTCGGGTCGAGGAGCTGAGAAGTTACGACAGATACAATATTACGCACCTGTTCCGTTCTTTATTATTAAACGACTTATTATGTTTACCGTTTATTTATTATTGTCAGTAACTTGGTGATATGAAAACAGCAGCTTTTTTGACACAATTGAAACAATTTCGGAATACGAAATACTACCTTGAATGTTTTGATTTTCTTAACATGTTTATAACAAACAGCTGATAACTAATTCCATAAATCTTATCATAAAACCGTACAACAATCCCAAAGATGATAAAATCCCCCAGAATAACGCTCTCGCCATGCTTAACCATAACACATCAAGTGCGCAACATAGTGGCTTACTTCTAAAGCCGCTCAACTATAAGCTATCGAAAATATGAATAAGGAATATCGCATATTATTTCCCTGCAAAATAAGTGGTAACTCTAAAAACAAATATCTTTCATATGTTTCGCAGATCCTGATCCTTTTGATCCGCTCTCGGAAGCAAATCCGCCATATTGAGGATTGGAGCTGCTATTTTTGATTTCTATACGTTTAAAACAAGGAAAATATGCATGAATATCTGAAAGTCGAGTCTTATGGAGACAATTTATTTGATATGAAGTGTGAGTGCGAGATTAAGTTACGTGTTGCAGCTTCACCATGCATGAATTGAACATGATCAGTGCAAAAGAAAAGCAAATGAATGTTATGGTTGATAAAACGAACAAGACGTGTGTCTGAAAAAAACTTGCCAAAAAAACATTAGAAAGACCCCTAAATCTGTATCAAACTTGAACGGAAACCGCAATGTCGACTCAAATATTTTTACAGCATAGTTTTTGGTCACCATTCAAGCATGAAGTCTTCCAGTGAACAATTAAATTAGCAAAAGGCAATCATAATATATGATTCCAACAAAACGTCGGAAAACGTGTTCGCATTATGAAAACTACCATCTGTCAATGGAATTAATTCCGGTAATGGCGCGATCGTCAGCCGAACGTGTCGCGCCGCGTTGCGACGCCCGCCGCGACACGTCGCGTCGCCGACATTATGCTAATTTGCATATTACATTGCCTCGTTTGTTACGGATAGCCGTAATTTTTAACGAACTCGATCAATGAAGTTTCTTTTGATAATAACTTCTGAGAATTCCAATAAAGAGGATCCTGAAAAAAAAAAATTCATTCGGGATTGAAGTAAATAAAAGGGATAAAAACCCAAAAATAAAATTGAAACGTCTCTATCTCGGATGAAAGAATACAGTTTTATTGACAGTAAGGAGGAAAAGAATTCACTCGGAGAGTAAAATCCTACTGTGTATGATATTGAATTATGTATAACCATATAGTGCGAAACACGTGTAAAATATTGTTATAAAAAACGCGCGTAAAATTATGTCACCTAGGTAGTGGAGGTATCTATGGCAGAATCGAGATGTGCCACAACCTTTATTTTACTACGACCTACATTTACGGCGCCCGCGCCGCTAACAATCTGTTTTACAGCGGAATAAAACGCTACAAAAGTCCGGGCGCAGCCCGCTGTGACGGAATTTCAAAATCGGCTCGTTTTAAATTCTATTCCGATGGATTGAATTATTTACCGGTTGTAGCGCTTTGACGGACTCGCCTATTAGCGTGATTTGTGAGCTGCCGCTTCGGAAAAACAAAAGTATTTTAGATGTTGCTAGAGCTAACAACTGTATAGATAAATAAAAATAATGGGTGTTGCTCGTTAAATTTAAATATTTTTTGCATGAACCCTTATCAGTGTCAATGTTAATCTTTGCTACAAAAACGATGCTAAATGGAATATTACACAAATTTTACTGAAATTCATCATTGATTGTAAAGCAATACCGAATAGTGTACCTAGCTAGTGAGGCACAACTTTTTGTATCCCGTGTATTTTTCTACCCTCACGACACTAGTACGCTTGTACCTTTTCTCAATCTAGCAGTACCTAGATACTTTATGATTTTGGCCCAAATACTCTCTTATTTACTTTTAATTTTTCAGATTCACGGTACGACACCATTCCATCGAGCAGCGCATCCATCTTTCTTCACGAGCGTGGCCCAAAGGACGACAGCAACTCGTTGCAAACACAACACAGGGCTATCAATGCGGTTCTTTAAACGAGCCTATGCCTACGTCTGATATCCAATTAGGTACCTAATTCACCTCCAGGCGCTCATTGAATTGTTTCAATCAATACATAGCCCGGGCTCCGTAGCTCTCGCGTTAGGGCAGTATCAATCTTCATCCGAACGCGGCCGGTTGACAGCGACGAGTTGCGAATACAAATCCGCGGGCTGTGCATAGGGCTATCGACTTGGTTATTTATGTCTTTCTACCAAATTCGGTTTCAAATTGGCCTGTTATACTTATTTTTAGGGAAGGATTAGGTATGCTCAAAATCAAAAAGCTTTTTTCTCAGGTGGCTGTATTCATATTTTTTGGGAAAAGCACCATCATGGTTATAACTAGATTCTTAACACTGAGATCATTTTTGAACTGAGCTACGGATAAATGATTTGAAATGACTGTGTCCGTTATCTAATCACCACAAACTTTTTGGAAGAATGAGTGGAGTCCGATTTTGCAGCCCTAAATGTGAAATGTTGGGGCGGCTATTAATAAGGCCCGTGATAATGTATCGTGACCTTGGCACGTGATTCACTCTTCACTTCCGCTTCCGCCGAGAAACGAAAAATTATTGTTCAAGTTTTTGTTACTCGTGACGCTGATAATGAACGGAGGCCAGATGAGATGTTTCATTGTTATGATAACTTGTAATCATTTTTGTTATGAGCTACGCAAAATGCGTAGCTCATAACAAAAATGATTACAAGTAACATGACACGGGAACGTGGCATTAAAGATTATAATAATAATATTTTGGTTGATGAAGTATTTTACTCTACTGATATTACTGTGAAGAATCATCAAACTATCTGTGCTTTATCCGAAACAAAAATTAATATTTTAGTTAAGATTAGATATCAGGTCAAAATAAACAAGCCCTGCCCAGCCTCACTTTATTTTTATACTACATATTAGATGTCCCACCTGGCCATCAAACCTCTGACACGATATAACCCATTCTCCAACCATCTAGACCATTGTGATAAGTACTTGATACTTTACCTGAGTAAAGTTCGCCCAAAGGTGTTTCTTTCTAAAAGGTTGCTAACAGTTGATAATAACTACTTTTGTTTGACACGAAGAAAGATGAAATCTTAAGATTAAAACGTTTCCTACTGTAATGTCCCAAAAAAGTGGCTGACTATGAGCACAATCTCCCCCTTGACAGCGATAACATTAAATACCTACTAAAACTAAAGAGTTTGAGCAACCACGTCTCCTGGGACAAATAAAGCATAAACGGTTGCTCACTCTAAGATAAGAGAATATAATTTTTAACTTTCTAACTCAGCCTTGACTGCAGCGGTGAGATGAACAAAATATCTACCTAATAAAGATATAATATCACAATGTTATTATTTTTTTTCAGGCATTCCGGTTGACTGGACCACGTTCGACGTATATTGGACCATGGAGATCATTCTTTGATTTCAAAATAATATTAACAATCAGAATAATTTTCGTACAGAGGCTGCTGGTGAAAGCAGAGTTCTTTAGTGGTATTGTGATAACATAAGTTATACTGTTGCTGAAATTGAATCTGCAAACAAACATTTTATTTGTATTAGTATAGGTGTGCCTTGTCTAAAAACTTGTTCCCGACGAAATAAGAAAAGTTAAATAGAAAGTCGTAAGCAATTGTGCGACAAGGTTTAATTAGTAAAAAAAAGCAAACGTAACGTCTGGGAAGTTCGCAAGAACAACTCTGGAGCATGTTGGCGACGTCTGGAATCAGTTTCGTACACGAGAGTATTTGCAGAGAGAAGTGACAGGTATTTTGCCAGGATAACATTTTGTCTTGTCATCCGCCCATTTGTCGAGCCGTGCCTCCGCCTAGATTTAGACTTTATTTGCTTTATTTTTTGTTATTTTTTGTAATACATTTGTAAAATTAATAGTTTAAGTTTGACAAAATGGAAGATAAGTCTGATAAGTTGTTGCCATCTTTGAAAAAAAACGTTTGAAAGACCCTGCGCCTCACTTTACATTCACCTGGCCCTTCCAGTTTAAATACAATTACTACTACCCGTAGTTTAGGCCTCCTCTCGCACGATTTGCGGTTTTTATACATATTTTGCATTTCACAAGAGTTGTGGTTAGGTTGGAATTCTAGATTCAAAGTGGCTGAGGGCCAAGGGCTGGTTTAGACATGCTTATGTAACTTCTCTACCACTCAAGCCATTACAATAACGGATATTATCTCAGCAATTCCCGCTTTGACTTAAGATGTACAATATCTTTGATAGTTTGTATGAAGTCTATGTAACAAGAGGTTGTACCAATATGTTTTTTAAGGTAATGGTTATTTTATTTTTGTAATTTAGTAGGAAAATACTGAAACGTAGCTTTATATTTGTTACGTATTCTTAACCCACTTACTCCTACCAGGCGTTATAACACCGCTAATAAGTAGTTCGGAATATCCTCAGGTAAATTATAAAAATATCGAGAATTTGTTTGCTGTTCCTTGTATTTTCTCTTCATTACGAATCAAGCTGTAATTGAGTATGTTCGATATCGCATATTTGCTTTATTTTGTTAGTTTTTTATTATTTTGAATTCTGTTATTTAGTTTTGTGCAAAACCGACTAATAAATGGTAAGATATTTCATAAACTTGCTAGTAATACCTCAGATTATACCTACTAGTTATTATTGTATGTACTACTGTTAGCTACAAAACTATAAACATATGTTTTTGAAAAGCTTTACATTTTTGAGACTTTTTATGACAAAATTACGATCGGTGTTTTAACACCTGGTCGCATAATCCACGTCTAACCTGTATATTCATTAAAAGTTTAGGCCACGATATAAAAGACCGCTGTGACTTCACGAAATTGTGGATGTATTAGAAAACATTGACGACGATGCTCAGATACCGAACCACATAGCAATTTTACCACCAGAAAATGCTAATGCAGAAGCAACGGATGGATATTCTGGTGAAGAAGACCACGTTACCTTACAAAATCTTCCAGGTTAGCCTGGTTCCGTTTATCTAACTATAAGCTGGAAGATTTTGTAAGGTAATGTGGTCTTCTTCACCAGAATATTCATCCGTTGCTTCTGCATTACTACTTATAGCGTGTAAGTTTTCTATTGCTATTTTTCCTGAACTTCCAGGTTCGCAACTTAGAGCCTAGGCAGAAGTACTGTACGACAATTAGTCTTCTTTAGATAAAGATGATAACATCCCGCTCTCTGATTTTTTTTAAAGTAAGACGAAATGAATCTACTGATGCCTCCAATGCAGTTAGTTCTTCTGCCATGAAAGTACCTACCGCAATCACAATTACAACAATGCAATATAGTGTAAGTACCTTCTGTGAAAGTTCTGTGCCAAAATGTCTAAAATATACATGGCAAAGCAGTCATACTCCTAAACAATATTTATGAAGAATGGCACCACAACCAGGGTCCACGGAGCTTACATCCCTCCCTGTGTAAAACTTTACTTACGAGTACTACACGCAACTGACATGTAAAATTTGCAAGAAAAAATCAATTTAGTGTAAAAAATGCGCCACTTACTAAAGTATCCTAGGCTATGATTTATGTCTTACCATATACCATAGCTCTGAATAAGATTTTGGTATTTTTTTAGTCAATGACTTACAACTTACAACTCGTTTTTAACTCTTAAACCTAACAAAATCGTATGTTTTTTTCTCATAGTAGTAGTTGTGTGGTAGTAGTCCATTCTCCGACCAGGTGTTAAAACACCACCCATTTTCCGGCTTTTCCAGTTGACCAAGAATTTTTCTAATATTTTTCTGTGGATACTTGACCTCTATTTAGAAACATACTAAAAATTTGTAAAAATTGACAAGTATAAAAAGTTTCAGGAGTATCTGGGTTAATATGCTTATACAAATCATACGACGTCACACGTTATGATGTGACAGTACTTGGATGTGAACCGAGCCTAAGGATCGCTTATTATACGCCTGGAGGGTTCTGTCTCAACCAATGCAGATTTCATTTGGAGGAATCTTGGTACGAGGCCAAATTGTTCCCAAGAATATCTTTTTCACTTAGCATTTTAATTTTTGAGACAGCTGAATCTTTTTCGGAACCGTATGAAAGGAAGCAGTGGAAAGTCTTGAATGAGAATAATATTGTTTTGGGTCTTTGTTACCTTTCTTTAAATGTGAGGTGCTTTCAACGTTTCGAGTATCAAGTTGAATTTGGCATCGTCGCAATTTTACAAGTCCATGCGAATTTAAATATGATTATTCAGTATCGAGTCGCCATTGGAGGTTTTTATTTGAATTGGACCTATTTACTATATTTTAGTAGAGTTGCTGAATGTGTTAATACAGGGTGGAACTTTGTAATGCCACCTGGAGGGAAAGTACTCTTAATATTATTTATAGATAGAAAAAAAAATCATAGAAAACATTCCTTTATTTTTGAAAAGAAATAGAACTGCATTCAAAGATTTCCAAAAAAATCTTTGCCACACCCGGCAATCGAACCAACTAAACCCTGTATTTTTATTGCATCGATCGTTAGGGTCAAGTATAAGGATAAAATCTCTCTAACAAACTTGATAAATCAAATGAAAGGAAATCTATAAAATCTTAAATTATTTTAATTATGTATAGAAAATTGTATGGTATGTAGTGAATTTTCGAAAAAAAATCTGCAATGCAGTTCTCTTTCTTTTCAAAAATAAAGGAACGTTTTCTTTCAGTAAAATTTCCTATTGGCAGTATTAAGAGTACTTTCCCTCCAGGTGGCATTACAAAATTCCACCCTGTATAAAGGTTAGTTTCAACAAAATTTCACTTGAAGTTACTATACTACCTACCTAATTTCTTGACCTTCATCAAAAGTTTATGAAGTGTATCTTAGTTGCAGGTACACACGAACTTGTAAAACGCCTGATTCCCCATTCACAAGTGCTCAAAAGGCCCGGGTAAACTAATTCCGGCGTCCGGCGACCTCCGAGTACATTCCGAGACTGCAACATGTTCCGCTAACGAATTCCGGCTTTGACTTGAAAGAAATATTTAGTAGCAAGAATGCTAGTGATGCTACTAAAAACGTGAAAATTACTGTAAAATATTAAGAGCCATTTTACATTTTCGTGCGAATTTCTAAGATTTTGGAAGCATGAATTACTATCTTAAGCAACACCCAGAGATTATTTAATAACTGCGAAAGATAGGTCGATCCTTGTTGTTGACCATTAATGAAACGGATTTACTAAAACTCTTTTGCTTAATTCACAGTGCCCCATCTCCCACAACCATTTTACGAAAAAATTGCCGCAGACTCATTTTCAAAGTCCTGTATCTATTATTTATGCTCATATAATAAGCTTAAAAATATAAAGTAATCATCGGACATATATTCTTGTAGTTCATTAATGAAATAGATTCTTGAATTTCATTACCATTATTGAGTAAAATCTAAAAATAATTTGGCAAATTTGAAGATTAACGTCACATTTTGATCGTGGTTTTTGGTTTAAAAACACAGCAATAACTGCAATAAAAGTATCCCAAAATAAAGAATATTCATTGTAGAATTGATTTCTACAGTTATTGTTTAAATATTAGTAACCACTTTGTCAAAATATTGATGTGAATATCAGTATAAATTACAATGCGCAAGCCGACATCGATTAGTATGGCGCGAGCGCCCGTCAAGGCAGGACGTGTGTCATTTTTCCCGCCGTGACGTTTACGTGCGTTCGTGTCGTGAAGCGGTGATTTGTACGGCGACCAAATACATTTGATACTATGCCGAGAGGCTGTTTCGTTTTTTTTTTCACTATGTGACTGTCTTTATTTTGTACTTAATATATATTTTACATATTATACCTATTCGTGTTTCATTATGAATCGAAATATAAAAGACTTATTAAACTCTATTAAAAATTTAAATTAATTTATCAAGTTTGAATACCTCATTCTACCTTAAAATTAATAACTTAAATCAAGTCTTAATACGGTCACGGCTCAAGATTTTTTTGTCCATTTCAGCGTTCTTTTTACTCTTTTGACGTTGCGTTGACAGCTTTTACCTAAATTCGCGCGGAATATTTTTGTGAAATGGCTCTTAAGTGGAAAGGACCCTTTTGAAAATAAGAGGTTTTCAACATTTTTAAAAGTAGTTGTTTGTATTTAACATTAATGTAATATAAATATTGTTTGTATGACCGGGACAGAAACTTTAATGGTGGCGACCGACCACGCACCGGAAATGCACGAGTACAGCGCTGAACCGGCCATTGAGAAAAATCTTTTGGCCTTAGCTCTACAGTGGACATTTTGTGTCAATGTGGTCATTTTAAAGTTTGGCAGCTCCAGTTATTGATACATCTATTAAGCTCCTATTATAGTAAACGTACAGCATAACTAGACTAGTAGTTTACCTCTACACATCACTACAACACTGCTCAAAGGCCTTACGTCGTTCAATACAAAGTTGTGAACTAGGCAATTTATATGCACCTTGGAACAGTATCAATACGGTAACGGGTTGCCCCCAGATGAGCAAACTTTTAAATGAATAACCGAAACGCCTCGTGGCGGAAGGGGTTGATCAAGTTCCTTTCCTGAGGATCTGCTGGCTTCGTAGGGGGCGCCACAGAGATGCTAAACGAAATTTATAGAGCCTTAGAATTTATTCATGTTTATCCAATACCTACAAATTCACCCAGTACTTACTGTTAGTATTTATAACGTCTTTACTTTGAAATTTTAACTATCTTACATTAAAATTTAAAAATGATAAAGTGGTAAACCTGACGATTCGTCTATTGCACACAAATATAATATTAAACAAATATAGGTTATAAAGATCGCCAGGAGAACTACCCTCGGAGATGACATCACCCTACTATGTACCTCGTCAGCGCAACCACGACCACTCTGACAAGAGTTTCCGACTAAGAAGAAGAAGAGGAGGTCATAAAGATACAAAACATATAAATAAATTGTGATATTAGAACAGCGGTTTCGATACCTGATGCTTTTTTGATACGTTACTTAGCTCTCGTGGATTGACGTGAATAAAGCTGGTATTCGTAACCCGGTGGCAACCACAACAGTGTTTACAAACAACTATTATTTTATAACAAGCAAAAAGTTTTGAGCGGCCCCTCAGGAAGCGGAGGAATGGTACGAGTACTTCTCTTTCGATTCAACTAATGCTACCCTTCAGGGGTCAAGGAACTCCATTTTGGAGTCTAAATTTTACTGGAATAGGAATTATTTAACTTTTGGAAACATTTCTGGGATCTGTCACACAATTACATAAACTTTTGGTAAATGAAAATGGATAAAAGGAAAGGAAAACAGAATGGGAGGTTAAAGATAATTTAAATATATTATAACGAAAAGTAGTTTTAATAAAATAAAAGTAATTAAAACTGGATGCGGGCAGCGCAGGACCGTGCATTGTGGAAAACCTTGGAGGAGGCCTTTGTCCAGAAGTGGACGTCATTTGGCTGAAACGAACGAACGAACGAATCAAAAGTGAAAGGAACCTCCACTTGACCTTGATACCTAGTCCTACATCTGTACAGTACCTACATACTTTTGACTCAGAGCTACCAATCCTTTACAATTCGAAGCCGGTTGTATTAACAATCTATTCATCTCGATTTTATTTGTTGGTAGTGACTGATTGCCATTCGCGGCGGGCGCTACCTTCGGCAGTCATCACGAGCATCCAATCCGGGATTTGTAATACAAATTCCTGAAACCATCTGTTCCGCAAACACATTCAGCTAAGAGGATTAAACGTACTTTGCTTCGATGAAAAATACCTAACGGCACGCGTTTCATTGAATTTTGTTTCAGAGATAACGATTTGGATGTATTTTCTGGTAATTTTTAATGTTATTTTGCACATTTACTCTTGATATTTTCGCGGAAACGGCTATAAATTAATTATAATTACATTGGAATCCTAATTACTTTAATAATAATCTACAATAATAAATAGAAATCCAAAGCGTATTATAGCCATAGGCTATTGACTACAGAATAACTCATTAAATTATTAATATTTCAATGATACCATGAATATGAGTCTAATAACATAATATCCCAAAAATCTAGTCTTCGATATTGGTAGAGCTTTATGTAGACTCGTAATCCAAGTCCTATTACACCAGAGATACTATGTCAGAAAGAACTGTGTAAGCTTCTTAGCAGTTTTTCTAAGCTATCTCCTCTCAGATCTTTTACTAGCGAGTTCCTTTCGCAGTTGTTCTTATCAAGTGTCAATCGGAGCGATCGCGCCCTAAACGCGAACGCCCGCGGAGCCGGGACAGATCCGCGTAAATAAAGCTCTCAGCCTCCGCAGGTGAGGAGGCACGTGTCGGCCGCCGGATTACTGTAGCGAGGAGAAAACTAGTCGGAGGAGCTGCTGGTCTAAGGCATGAGAGGTTAGCCAGAACTATCCTTTAAATATTTATAATCAAAAATACAATGACAGATGAAAACGTGACGATGTGCATATTTGGGGAAAGAAGAAAGAAAGAAAGAAAATAATTTTAAAGGGAAAAACTCGAATCATCCACACTAGTAATTTAAGAATGGAAGTGGAAGAATGGGTTGGTAAACGGGATATTCGGCGCTTAGCATTTGTCATTGACATTGTTCCAATTTATTCAGTGTAGGTAAGACAAGTGTAACCATGGGTTGGTAAAGGAATTTTCTAGCATTTTAGTATTGACTGTACTGAGATAACGTTGAACAAAAGTTAATATTACAAAATATCGCGTCAACTGTCGCGTGAAATTGTGAATGTACCCACTGCAAACTCGTTAGCTTTACATCAAACTCTAGTGGTTTTTAAAGCTATCTAAATGTAATTGTCCCAATGTAACCGTCTTTTAGTTGTTAAATAAATTAAAAAAAAAAACACTGGAGCTCTACATGTATCATTTTCATTGCAACTTTGTAAGTTTCCTTCATCACTTGGGCCACTCAAAAACCGCCACACAGGATTACTAACGCGACACCCCAGCACATATGTAGCGCCTTGAAAGAGACAAAATGCTCATTGAATTTCATAAGGCCAGGATTGCGAGTGCCTCCGAGAGAGATGCCTCGGACGTGATGTTTCAACTTTACACTCTTTGCTCAAGTGCTTGTGTTTGGGAATTGACATGCACGTTCTTTCGAGGATGCACCCTGCTGTTAGGGGACGGATGGATTACCTCGAGGGTGCTTCGAAACGCCAGATCAAACCACGAGATACATAAGGTGAAGTTCCAGATGTCAGTCATGTTCTCGTTAAAAATGGTCCGGATAGCTTACGTAGCAGTTGCTGTTTTAGCCTTAGATATAACTGATTGATATCTAAGTATGGATACCATAGAAAATATACTGCTTGTCATGTTCATATAGGTATGGGCCCCACTATGTCAACTTGAACGAGTCTCGGAGATGTTTGAAGTTACAAACAATTGAAGACCTTATTACCCAGACATAGGGACACGTATTTTACAGGTTGACTATACCAGAATCGCAGGTTATCCGCTCAGGTCTGCACGAGTGGAATTTTATTGGAAATAAATTGGTTTTGAATTGAAAATTGAATTCTCAATGACGGCCGCCCTGCGAGGCGCGCTGCATACCGCTTGAATAATAATTTTGGGCTGTGATAAGGTACCTAGGTGAATGTGAAATAACATACACTATAGTCTTTTTCACGTAAGATGATCCGTATGACACTTCAAAGTTATCCATATTACGCATACTACATATGCAGAATATTTTGGAAAAAATATTTGTATTTTATTAGCAATATAATAAAAAAAAATTAACTACTTGTCTTGAAATATATAGTAAAATCTGAGTCTATTGATTATTATTTCAATTAAATACGATGTAAAAATAATTTTTATTTAATGTACGCAATGTGTGAAACGGAATAGATTTAGTGCTGGGGTATTTCTTGTATAATAAAATCGATTATTTCCGCGGTTCATTAATCGATTGCAGTGAATACTTAGTTATTAAAAACATCACAAAAATCAACTATATTTTTCGATTATCGACTTTAATAAACGCATTGAAAATAAATTAATAGTTTTTAATTTTAAGAAACAGAACCAGTACTTTTAAGGAATCGTTTTTTGAACACAAACCATGAAATTTGAATATTATCAATTGTTCATGCCCAATGTGGGCATTCATATTTTTTCTTTTTTCCTACCTACCCGCTTCTGTCTAATAATTTTACCCCGCTATTATTCGCTGCTTTCTACACTAGTCTACGAATTGACGTGGCTCACTCCGGACGCCGTCGCGCCGCATCGGAGTTACCGCCTCTTTTTGCTGGAACCTTCTATCGTTGAAGTCCACACCGCTGTACTGTACTATAAGCTGGAACTGTTCAGCCGACGCTGAGAACTGAAATATTGCGTGTTTGTGAAGTGCGCGTTATATGCACCCGCTGCCTTGATCTACGGAGTCAGGGCTGGTCCTTCATCATCTTCCATCTTCGAGGGCAGACAAGAGATTGGGAACCGCGGTTCACCCCCCGGAAACTGCTGGTGCTGGTGGATTGCAGAACGGGTGAGTGCGCTGTCTGTTCGTAGTAGTAGAAAGCAGCAATCTTCCCTTTCTTTGATCTCTTTTCTGAAGTATAAAAATACCACGACCTATGGTGAATATTACCCCGCAACCGCTGTGTGAGTAGAATTTACGAATCTTCGGATTTTACTCGTACTAGCTAATTATTTAGTCAGTCAAACATTCAGGATTGCAATCTAGAATTAAAATCAACCATTTAAATATTTTATTATGTTTACTCACGCTGTTTTTAATTAAACTTTCATGCACAGAATTTTGCGAATATTCATTAATATTCAGTAACCGACTTGTAATTATTTTCATTTCAAGTATTTCCAGGACCTTTAATCATCGTTATAGGAAAAGTGAAGTTTAAAAAAAAATACGCAGCACTAGTCAAAGTTGTCTGCCTATTGACGAGTTCTTCGATATTCTTTAATGATTACCAATTAGCCGGTCGTCAGTCTCAAGTGGAGGCGGGGACAGTGATAAATGGCGGGGATATTTCAACGGGGGCAGGAGTCGCGGCAACTTCCCAACTGCCATCTTTTAAACTCCATTTAATTACCGCTTGATAGTTTCGCTTTTTCTATTCACCCCTCCATAGAAGTGAAGATTTAATGATAATTTTTATCCCTTATTTTCCTGTGTTACTACTGTCATACCATTAAAGTCTTGTTTTATCTTACTACTGTCATACCATTAAAGTCTTGTTTTATCTCCCAAAATATTTTGATATTTTGGTAGATTAAGAAATTATCTCCAAATACTTTTTGACTTTTTATTGATATGAGAATGTCACTACAAGTCTTGTGTGGTTTAAATGTGGCCTTATGTAGTTGACACAGCTTGTTTCTACACCAAAAAGCTCTTTTATAATGCACTAATTAATATGTATAAAAGCAATTCCTCACCAAAACCTATGCATGTGCTTAGACTTCCAAAAGACTGTATTTAAAAGTAAACTTGGTGAATTTTATACACACAGTGACACAAAAATTATGAACATACAGCACTAACTTATTCGCAAAAGGTTAATTAATTAATATCTAGTGATATGATACCTCCTATGTTTTTCAACCTCACAAAAATAAACGTAGATAAGTAATATTTGCATAGTCTAGCTAGGTTCTACCTATTCATTTTTCAGAACTACTTTGTACTATCATAGACAATCCCATGTAGTTCTAGTTGAAATTTAATATAAAACTATAGACAAAGCCATAACTCATGCGAGCAGCAGACATCTGTGACGTCCGTTCAACTTAACAGTTTATTTTTTGAACTGCAAATTTAAAATTAGTTCTGTCGAAATTCCGCTGAAAATAACAGAGAAGGGAAATCGCAAAGCGGAATGTAAGTATTTTTCATTTTAACAAGCAGTTATTCATTTTACTCGTATGTGATACCTAAATCCTTTTTTAAATCATAGGTATTCATTATTGTGACGGTAGTCTTGAATCTGTTTTTGTAACTATAATTTATTGTTAGGTTACTTCTACTACGTACGCCAAATATAATTAGGGTGGTTGTGTTTCCCACGTATTGTTACACAAACATGTTTGTTTTTTACCATCCGTGGATATACAAATTCAGCTACTGCAAACATCGGTACATAGGTAATCATTACCCATAATTATTCCTCCCCTCAAGCTACATAATTTGGGTGTATTACTAGTATGATATAATAACATCCTGTGACTTCACCCATAGTAGTGTAGCGTAGAGTTTACTAGTTTTTGACTTAATCCCCTGCATTGGAATGGAAGATATGAGTGGTTAACATGAGAACTTATTCAAATGTACTGGCGACAGACTACTGTTTAAAAAGGGTTAAAAGTTACTCGCATGCATTTTCTTTCTTTCTTCTTCTGATTTCATCAGATACGGACTGTTTTCAGTGACCATACTGAATTGGAGATGATCGTGCAATAGTAGAAATAGCTTAATAAGCGCATAAATTCAATATATGAAACACAACGGCTCGCCGCGGGACGAGCTCCTTGGCGGGGTGCCAGCGGCGACCACCATGCTGTAGACTTATCCAAACGACATGCAACATGAAATAATTGTTAAACTTTACAAAGGTAGGTATAGACCTAATACCCGTACCTAAGTAATAGTTGGACGCCACGCGGCTCACCGATGAGCCTTAAAAATATGTGAAAATCAAAGTCAGATAGTTTTGTTTTTCCTGAGCTTTTCAGGCTTCAGCAGATGATGAATTTGCTAAAACTCAGCAAGGTCTAAGAATGGAGTTTTTTTTTATATTGTAAAGCATTTAGACTTATATATTTTAGAGCTCACAAAATGTGTAATGTGTCTCAGGTCCTCAGTGCAGCGGTCGCCGCGAAAAGCACTAGTCATAGACTAAAATCTTACTCGCTCTTATCCGAGTTCCGCCGCACGAGGGCCTCGGATCAATTTGTTGTTTTATTCCGCGGCCGATGCCAATATATCAGCCAAATTGAATACCGGCTCAAAGGAATATAGGCCAAACGCTCCTAAGAATTCTCCTTAGATCGTTGCTTTGGTTTCTTTGAAAAATGACAGTTCTACCAAACTTATAGTACGGTGCAGAATCGACTCCAAGTGAAATATATTCAGGAACATTAGAAATATGAATTTAAATGTTTAATTCATCATTCTAATTCATTAAATTATCTCATATTTGCCAGTTTTATTCTAGAAGCACCTACCTACAATACAAACTCAGAAAATTAATAAAAACTAGCATCCGCCATACGTGTACCTACAAACTTTTTGTAAGCTCTTGGAGTGAGATAGGCGATTATCACACTGTATTGTATGCAAGTATCTCAGTTTGTATAGAAAACACGTGCGGCACAACACACTAACAACGCGTCTGAGCGCGGGATTTAAAATATGAAATCACGCGGACCGCGGCGGAGTGCGGAGCAGTGTGATTAAAGGCCTTACACCATCTTACTTTAACCTTTGCTACTATTAAAACGTCATAAATCTGATAAACTCTAAAAGTCACCGGTTATCATTATAGTTATGGTTAAAGTTAAGTGATGCAATAGCCTTAGTATTTATCTAATTCAAATTCATATTCATTTATTTCACAGAAATACACGTCCATTAGATGTTAGTACATAATCAATTTCGTTCGACTGGTATGTGAAAGTTAGTAAGTTTATGAGAACATGTTATAAAATAATAATAATCTTAAGAAAACTCATTTGATGAAGTCATAACAATGTCAACTAACTGAACTTTAAGCCATACCTACTCGTATAATAAAATCGAAACAAGTGTGGATCCTTCGCAAACAAGCTACAGTAACAAATGACACGGGTGGGAACACCGATTTTACAAGAGTGTGCGGAGCCGCAAAAGGGCATCAGCACCTGACGCGTTGACCCGGAAGGACGCCCAGGATTGGATAGCTGGTGGAATCAATAGCGACAATACGTCCCGGTGAAATATGCGCACTCGTGCTGCACAAGTTAGGCCAGTTACACACAGTTTATACATTTAGGTACGGCCATTTTTTCCTAGAAAAAGTTAGGTAATTGATGCCAAAATGATTTGAAAATTGGAAACATGCACAGGTTTTACGTGTAAATGTAAAGATTGTAGGCTATGATGACTAACCAAAAAATGCACATGATACATATCTACCATCGTTGAAAGTATACAATATGTCGGTATCATTAGGTTTATATAGCGGTATTCCATAGGAATTAATTGTAAGTCAGTTTGAGTAGAAGCACACGCCAGTGCACACCACTCAAACAAATTTTGGATGCATAAGTGCCCATACGAAAAATATGTCAGACAAGAAAATAATAACATACTGGTACATCATTTTCTTGATGGGAATAAACAGCAATTTGATAAAATGCAATATAATAACTAATTTTGCAGTTGATGACGTTTCAAATCAAAACAGTTTTGTTCCTTGTGTTTCAAAAGTGTTGAAACAATTACAGGACAGCGATAGATTTGAACCTGTTACGCTAATAAACGCCGATAATGCCTTAATCAGTGAATTACACAAATCCATTGGATTGAAATATATTTCCCGAAGCTTTTGGTGGCCGGACAATCCTACTTCAACTGGTCGGATTTTAATTGTTAGCGAAGACAATGAAGAATTACAAAATGGCTTACATCTTCTGTTTAGCGGGGGTGATTGGGGCCCGAGAGGAAATATCATAATTTGTTTGAAAAATAATAACAATCTGACAGCCCTGTCTAGTTTACTTTATAGCAATAATATTTTTAATTGTACTGTTATAACCAAATCTGATGGAAAATATGTATTATATGGTTTCAATCCATCACTTGATACCTGCAATAGACCTACTTTTAAAACTCTAGAAGTCATTTCTACGTGCTCAGCATTAACCCTTAATTACGCGCATAAAGAATCTTACATAACTGCTCGCATGGGGTCACAGATGACCCCAAATTGTATTAGTAGTTTTTAATACATACTGAAATTTTATAAGTAAATGAACTATATTATTATAAAAATGCTTTATTTATTATTTAATGTCTATAGGTAATAACATGAATTTCTCACTAATTATACAAAAACAAGCTAAATTAAAATAATTGTCAATAATTAACAATTTGTACTTAGGTATACTGAGATCATAGGTAATATTAGTATTTTTTAGGAACTCTCGGAATCATTCTTGTTACACTGTTGACAGTATATTTCAGAGTGATCATTGCACACAAATCTTGTACATTTCTTGCATTTTCGATTCACTTGATTGTGCGGAGGATTGCTCGATCTCATTAGCGCTATCATGATCACTTTTTGAAAAAAAAAGACAAAGTAGTAGTAAAACTGAATTTATCAATATTTTTATTGTTTAGAGCTGTAAAAACACATATATAACAAACATTTATTAACTGAATATACAACAATAACACAAATATTATTCATAATACACAAAATAAATACATAAAACAAAAAACTTACCACTTCCAAAAAAGTTACGTAATTACTCGCATGGGGTCACCACTCAAGAGCGCAGCGACGCATCCTTCCACTCCCGTGAATTAGTCACTATCAAAATACAAACTAAGACGTGTTTTATGAAGCTACTGGGGGCGCGGAGAAAATCGGGCCGCGCCAAGTGCTTCATTTTTGAATCCGAAAATGCTTTGACCCCATGCGACTAATTAAGGGTTAAGGAAACAGAATGTCTTTAGATTTCCAAGAATGAGAAAATTGAAAAATTGTAAATTTACTTTTGTTTCGTACACCAACTGGCCATATATTAATTTTGATCCCCGCAGACCACCCGGAATAAAGCAACATATTTTTCAGTTATGGAAAGACACTTCAAACGTGATTATTGAATTTATTGACTGTTTAAAGAATGATACTAATCATATTAATGCCACGAAAATTCGAAATAATAATATGCACGTTGAGATGTTTAAAATGATAGAGCGTCATGAAGTCGAAGGGTCTGTGGGATATGTCCCTGTTGCCATAAAGTCTGACTGGGATTACACCACAAGCGTGGAGAGCACGTACCCCTTTTTCGCGCACAATAACAAATTAGTGATTCCCCGTGCCAGGCGCTTGCCCGTTGGGCCTGCAGTTATTAAGCTTGTAGGAGCTATTTGCTGCAGCATTGACACATTGCTTTTTATAGTTTTTTTATTCTTAGTTCATTTTTTTTGTAGAGTTGGTAACCAAAACTATCCCCGGACTTTTTTAACTGTATACGGTTACTACTGGGAAAACTGCAATGTTGGTAAAATGAAATCTTTGTTTACTGCAGGAATTATATATATTTTGTTGCTGATGTATTGTTTTATAAGATGTAATGCTTATCGCTCGTTATTAGCAAGCTCGTTGACTGACCCTGTAAGAGAGAGACAAGTAACGGACACTAAAGAGGTGATCACAAAATATCGACCTGTCTTACTAAAAGACTTTTCTTGGGATGTGACCCAGCTGGAATACTGTGAATCCTATGAAGACTGTTTAATGAAAGTGATAAATTCTAAAAATGAATTACTGTATACAGTAGTGCCTGATGTGTTCTATGACATGACGATTTGGGACATAATATCTGATCCTGCCAAAGGGGAGCCATTACTGAGAATTGATACCAGCATCACGAGCGTGCTGGATTCGATTTTGTTGCGCCCAGGATCCCCTCTCACGGGGCCACTGAATCAACATATAAAGCGGTCGGTCATCAGTGGATTACTTGTCAAATACATGGATCATATAAAATTTTTACAGAAAATAAAAGCACATAAACGGTTTCCTCAAATTCCGCTGGTAGTTCCTCTTGACTACCTCGAGTTTCGTGAAATTTATGTAGCATTAATAATATGATATGTTCTATCAATTTTAACCTTTGTCACAGAAATTTTATATGATAAATATAAACGTCAAGCTTATGGACGGACTAGGTTCATAGAAATCGTGTCTTAGCAAGGCAATCACTATAACATATGTAATGTTTTGAATATTTTAGGGTGTGTGTTAAGTAATTTTTCTTCAAGTCTTTATTATGTGTCTTTAGAGATTTATGTGTTCAAAATATAAATTACATTATGATCAATAAAATATAAATCTAAATTAATATTTTTATGATGCCTGTTCCGCTAGGTCCTGCAATTTGAACTGTGAATAAAGAGTCTTCCACAAATAATAAATTGCAATGATTTAGTGTGATCTTAGAACACAAAGGTGCATAATATGAATAGGTTAATAATGTCGATAAGTTTTAACGTAGCACCAGATTCCTCTGCAAAACGTGAAGGTGAGTATTTTTGATAGGTAACCATTAAAACAGGCAATGTATTCAATGGAACAGTGTCCAAGCAGTCAAAAGTCATCCAAAGCAAGGTGCTGCCGGAGCTGGAGCCGCAATCAATAGCGCCAGAACACGCGCCTTATGAAATATGCAGCGCGCTCGTCCTACATACATTAAGCCGGACTCACACTGCGCTTTTTCAGAGGATGACTTTTGAAATTAACACAAGCAAATACGGACTTTTGCTGCTGGAAACACGCTTTGATGTAAAGCTTTATTTTTGCTGCCAGCAACTTTAGAGAATAGTAATTTGCAACGAGATTTTTAGATTATGCGCGTTACTAATACGCGTTGAAATGGATTTTTAAATCAGGCTGTACTAAAATATGGTGGAAAATTCCAAAAGAATAACAAGATAATTATATAAATACGAAGACGTTGATCCCTTTCCGAGTTGATAAGTCTGCTATGACTTTTAACAAGGTTAGTCATCATCGTCAATATAACCAAGTAGTGAAGATGACTTACTTGGTTTCAGTTACTGTTTTTGGATTCGCTATCTATATATATAAAAGAAAGTCGTGTTAGTTACTCCACTTATAACTCAAGAACGGCTGAACCGATTTAGCTGAAAATTGTCAGGGAGGTACTTTAGAGCCAGGAGAAGGACATAGGATACTTTTTATCACGTTCGAAATTAAAAAAAAAAGTCTGCTTATTTATTGCCATTAAGGCGGAACAAAGTTCGCCGGGTTAGCTAGTTAAATTATAAAAATAACACGAAATACATTCTTATTTATGTAACTGCTTGCTGCTGCTATAAACTTACTATGTACCTATGTGCAATGCTAGAATCCCTTCTTTTTGGCAGTGCTAAGTAAAACCTATTGAAAAAGATTACATTCTACTCCTCAATATTTTAAATAAATATTTCCTGAACCCTGTCGATTTTAAAGTATTTTCTATCCCTTTCAAAGTAAATATCCGTAATGTGAAAACCACTTTAGATTCAGTGGTTTGAAAATGCATCTCGTCGACACGAGTGACGTTCAAGTAGGTCGATATGAGCATAATATCGATGGAGTTTCATATCCTCGTCAGCTAAGAGATTGGATGTGATTCCAGGAACGAATATTCGGGGTATTGCGGGTGATAGTGGTGCAGTCTACATTTCTAGCGTTTAGACAAACTAGATAAGATAAGCATTTATTGTTAATTGTGTTGATATAGTGGTGTTTCAAAAGGCACGTCATATTATTTAAGTAAATAATATTTAGAAGAAAAATAGTTTTCAAGAACTAGTGTGTAAATAAATATTCTAAAAGATACAAGTACTTACAATATATTTCATTTTCATACATTGCAACCCCTATAATATTAAAGGAACATCGAAATAATTTTATGTAAAGAGTTGGATGCCTCACCTTCGGCGTAAATTACAATAATATGTATTTAATTTAAGTAGCAATTACCAAGCAGTCTCTGCTAACATGTCTAAATATAATTATTACAGCATTAAAGTGTTAATTTAAAACGTTTACTACTTTGTCCTTTAAATAACATCTGTCATTTTACAATTCTAATTCAGTCTCAGCCCGTAACAAATTCACTTACACGCGTTACCTTACGTAGCCCGCGACGTAGTTAGCCAGGGCGACCGCAAATGACTAGACCTAGCCTTTCGCAGCTGTGACTTGGCGATTGGCCAAACTAAAACACGCCTAAAATTTTCAACAGTACAGTCTAAAATACAACGTCACAGGAAGACGTCGCTAATATGCCTCCGCTGTATAGTATAAGCAGTGGGCACTGGGCATGTAATAATACCTAGACAAACCAAAAGGGCAGTCCGATATAATTTATAATTATTAAATGTTCATATTATTTTTAATCACTCTAGCTTAACTTTCCGCCAGCGAATATTGTATTTATAAAAATGAAAAATAAATATATGATGCATCAAAGTTGTCATTTAGATTAGATCATTATTATTTATGGCTAGCACTAGTGTGCTTTGTTGTAATTGATACTTTTTGGGTAGTCCCAAAAAGTATCAATTACAACAAAGCTACAATTTAGTTCTTATCGCCAGGTAACAATATTTTTCAGACTGTTCGAGGAGCGCACAGGTGTTTGAAATAAAAAGGGGTAGGAAGAAATAGGTAAATACGAACTGTTGCTGGTGATATGAAGCAGCACAGTTTCTTTACATTAGTCATTTTTGAGATACTCGTAGATATTGGAACAAACTCAACATTATCCCCTTATTACAAAAAGTTAGACTCTAGTTAAAATCTGGTTTAAATTGACATTTAGTACACATGGAAATGTCATTTTCAACCAATGTTCGTCCCGGGTTTAACTTTTTGGGAACCAGTGGTTTCACTGATGGTTCCCTTAGCAGTTGATTTAGTACACAATTATAATACTTAAGCCTAGCCTTGTTAAGTTGAGAATTAAACATTCTTCCGAACCAGTACAATTAGAAGCCCCGCTGAGCTCGCACCTCCGCTCAGTCACAGGGCTGCGCCGCGGATTTATAGCGGAACTTGCCCTATAAATACGGGCCAGGCGTCAACTTCTGCGCGCGACTGCTCAGCCTGAAGGCGAACGAACTCGCTCTTAACTCGAAAGTTTTGCTGATGAATGTACTGTCAAGGGCTGAGATAGACAAGGAAGTCGATGCGATTGCGTTCGCTAACAATAGATTTTTAATAAATCAATGTAAATTATGTCTAGGTAATTCATTTTCCTCTCTGCCTTTCTGTGTATTTTAGACCTATGTATCGCATAATGTGAATCAGCAGAGCGCGGCGTGTTGAACTTAGCCCTTACTTTTACTACCCCTGGCCGCCGGCCACCTTGCAATACTTAAGTACTCCGAGATCAAACAAGAGAATTTTTAATAATCCATCATCACAACCGAATCGAGAGACTCGTTATCTCTACATTGTTCGCGTCTGAAGCGTATTTTTGACAACGAACGAGAGCCCTCCCAATTGACTTTCAATACGGACCGATAAAAAATCTAGAGAGAAAAATCTAATCACATTCACTCAATTCCATTTCGGTACTCGTGTACGTAAAAATTAAGCCAGCCAAATTGGAGAGAGCAGAAAAAATTTAAAGAAAAACGTTTCATTGGGGAGCGAGAAAGGAAATGGTTTCGATGCAACCCATTCGGGGGCGCACACGGGGCTGTATTCGGGACGAGCTCGTCATTATGGTAATAAGTTTATTAATGCTTCGGTTGAAGCATTAGCTACAATACTCACTATCTGGGGAAAATTCTTTTGACGAAAAGATAGAGCTTTCTTACCATATAAAATTATAAGTGAAAAGTTGAAATATTTCGCAAAGCGTTAAAAAAATCTTGACAAGAAGAAGACGGCAAGAAGTGCAATAATGACTATAAAACATGACGTGGATAACATGGAGCTGGAAGAGCTTTTTCTCCCGCAACATGGCCCCGTATGCGCCCGCAGACCGCCGCCGCTGCTCGCGACATTTCCAATAATATTTCGATCGGCGATATGAAAACAGGCCGTGATTGAATTGTGATCGGTCCTGAACAATCCGGGTGGCTCTTAACAATGATTTCGCATTGAATTTTCCATTTGACTGATGCCGCTGTGGCGGCCTCTTGTGTGAGGGTCTTACGAATAATGAGCCTTAAACCTTGTTGCTTTGTTTAATACCATTCTGTAAGCGTTTGTTTTAATATTAACTGAACGTTTTGAATCCATTCAAACGATTTTTTCCCACAAAAATTCACGCATGGATTTCATTCATTTCGTCAGTAAAACTAACCACCACTGCGGTATCAGTACTCAACGTTTGAATAATCTTTAGTAGGTACCTACTACGCAAGCAATGTAAACTGTTCACATATAATTTTATATGACGTCGCTGCTGTCATCATTGCTGTCACGAGCAATGTGTTCTGTTTTTGGGCATATTGCTGCAACACTGGCCCCGCCCCCTTGTCATTAGATTCTGTGATCTGTGATGTAATTCCTACCTATACTGACACGTTCGATTATTCTCAAATGCGATTTTAAGGGATTTTTTACAACACAGTCAACATTGTTTCTACATGAATTGCGTTTCTATCGTTTTTGAATCAAACGGCTGACGGTAAGATCTAACAATGTTTGTACAAATCTGATATTTTCTAGTGTAAATAAAACGATTGTTTGTATACTAGGACTACCAATAAAACTCATGTTAACCAGAATATTTGGTAAGCTCCACCTCTTGAGTTAAACCTTCTGCCTAAAAGTTTTGAAGGACAATAATGTTTTGGTTTTTAGCCACCAAAGGTTTCGTATGAATGGTTATTTATAATCTGAAATTTTTATTCAAATGTTAGTACAAAGTTATACCTACCAATGTCAAATAAATATTATTTTATTTGTAACGGAAAGTTCAGCGGGTCGCGACCATTTCATATTTTATTACAGATCGTTATACAAATACAACATAACTTAATCTTTACTGAATCGACTGAAAAGTAGTAGTAGTACCATCGTTTCCCTGGGCCCAGTCCCGTAATAAAATTTTATAGTGCCGTATGCCGGGACAATAAAACCCGCGCACTCCCAACTGCCGCCGGCCGCCGCGTGGTCGCCGGGGCAAGTACTCGCATAAGTCAAAGAAAACTTGACCTCGTATTTGTAAAGTCACTTTACGCTACTTCTCCTTAGCCCAAATTATCCCAAAGCAGCGATAAGGTAAAATTATACTTATTGGGCTCTGCAAAGTAGCTTTGAAGAACTTTATTGAGCTCTCGTTAAATAAAGGACATCATCCACGTTTCATATATTTTTGGTCCAAAATCAAAAGTGCCGGCCAACAAAAAAAAGTGCTGTATTCTGACAGAATACGTCTGCCTTAGCATTTGTTACTATGGCACCAAAGCCGTAGCTCCACTGTGCGTCGAGTATTTGAGATCTAAAAGTCATCGACTATTCATACATTTTTTGTTCAAAATCAAAAGTGTCGGCCAATAAAAAAAAAGTGCTGTCTTCTGACAGAATACGTCCGCCTTAGCATTTGTTACTATGGCACCAAAGCTGTAGCACCACTGTGCGTCGTAGTAGGTATTTGAGATCAAAGTCAGTCGTTTCATATATTTTTAGAACTCAAATACTACGATGCACAGTGGTGCTACAGCTTTGGTGCCATAGTAATAAATGCTAAGGCGGACGTATTCTATCAGAATACAGCACTTTTATTTTTTGGCCGGCACTTTTGATTTTGGACCAAAATGGATGATGTCCTTTTACTTTTTTAAATATTCCTAGCGTTAAGCTACCACTACTCGTATTGAATAATAAATTGAAGGTTTAAAAAGGTATAAAGAAGTATTGTAAAGTGTAATTACTGTGCTAAAATCGTTATCGTGTTTATTGTCCAAGTAAATTGTTGGTTATAATAGTAAAAAAACTGCAACAACAATACCATTTTCTTCGATACGTCTCTAAATGATAATGAATTTGTTAGGCTGAGTTGCACCACCTAATTTTGACCGTAACTTTGCCGATAACCGGTGTTTTTTGTATGGAGTTTGACAAATTTTTGACGTTTGTTAAATTTAAAGTAAGATGGTGCAACCCAGCCTTAGAGTTTTACCCGTAACTAGGAAGTTACTAGCCCTAATTATGAGTGCAGGCAGGTCCCTAATTACGTAGCATGTCAAATTCATTAGTCTACCTCAAGTTAAGTCGTTTACGTTGAAATATACTTTAATTGCCTTATTAACGGTTCACAACCAGAAACTGGAAATAAATTAGCAAGAAAGTTAAAGAAACGTCGCCATCTCAAGTTTCAGCGCCTGAATCATTCGCGCCGTCTGCGGGAATTAAAATGAAGGAAATTTTTCTTCCGTGGTTTTTTGTAGCTAGTTGTGACACTGTACCTACCGTTGCATTCGTTTTGAATAACGGACATTTATTTCTTAATTGGGTAATGATAATGACTTATGGTATTTTAAAAGACAATTATGCAAAATACCCACTAGCATTTTACACATTTTAACAAGCGCTTTTAAAGAAATAGAAAGATCACCACAAGGTATTCCCGGCTGCTTAATATTACATTATATTATCTGTGATATTACTTAATACATATTCGCTCTAAGCTTTGTCAGCCTCCCCATTAAGCATCTTAGTTACAGGCTTTACGTCGAGTTGATAACATCTGACAGAAAGGTCGCTCACTCGCTGTACACTGCTCCTTCTCCAATCCACTAAGTGCTTACATAAAACATACATGTATATCATTGTACTTATAACTACTTAAAGCGCTTTCCATAGTCCGAATGTGAAACATACGAATACATAAAGCCTTATTGAACCTCCTTATATAAGTTGGAATAAAATCAGTTAAATACGGTCCACCGGGTAGACCTGTCGTCGGTTCACCGGTCTGGACCGAGGCCCGATTTCGTCAACCGCACGCCAACGAAGCTTATTGCGAGTTTATCACCCGCGCGCGAGTTGTGCCTAGTCTATGTTTATAGGCGGAGCGATGTATCCAAAGGGATGTTTCATCGCAGCCATATGAAATTTTACAACTTTAAAGCACTGCACTGCACTAAGGGAGACAGTTACATTTACTAGAGGGGCGCTACGTTTGTATGAAAATGCAAAGGAACTCAACGTACATGTCACACAACTTCTGTCTATTTACTGCAAAGATGTAATAAGTAAGCTGGTGACTACGTGGTAAACCCCGTTGACTGGGATGCAAAATAGATCCCCAACTGGAAATCAGTGCTGGGCCATACCAACCCGGAACCCGGTTCTTGAAATTTTCAGCAACTAACTAAATTAAAATACAGAAGACACATCCACCTTACAAAAGTTTTAATAGAGTGATTCTGCTTTGTTATAATTTGCCCGCTTTTCTAGTGGCACTGAGTCGCAGCCCCATGACACACGTCCGCGGCCGCGATTGGTCACCGAGGCGGGCTAATTGCCCGTGATTGGTGCCCGGCGCACCGGTCAAATGTGACGTCACTGCCGGAACGACAAATTTACTGTTTGCTTTAACTATAAATCGGCCAGTTTGCGAAGTTTCACGTTTGTGTTATTTAAATTGCATATATTGACTGACATCATGAATACGTACGAAGACTTAAGACGCTTTATTTGATAGCAGTGTCGTCTTTTAAACGTGTAAGGGGAGAAGTAGTTTTGATATTTGAAGGTCTCAGAGTTCGCAGACAACCCAAAAGTCTAGCCAAATATTGACCTAAAGACTTAAACAGATTGTGATTTTAGATCGTGGCATGCCAGAGAGCTGGCCATTTCTTTTGACCATACTTAGAGCGAGTTTACCATCTTACTTTAACAGTAACTATAACCATAACCAGCGTTTTTTGTATGAAGTTTGATAGATTTTTGACGTTTGTTAAAGTATGATGGTGCAACTCAGCCTTGTTAATTTTTAAAGTAATTTATTCATCCGTCTAAACATCTCAGGCACCGCACGAGACTGGGCTCGATGGCCGCGGAGGCGTTTAAGCCGGATAATTTCCAAACGCAGTAATGGCGGCGAGGGTTAAGGGCACGCGCGTCCTGAATATTTCATGCATATTTCTATTATCCTGCGTTTTTATGCTCCTCGGGTAATGGAACTCTTAACGCACCATTCGCGGTGGGTCGCGTTTGACTGATTTCCCCAGTCACCGTGTGATAGAGCGCGCCAGTCAAGAGGTTGAAGTTGTTGGTTGAAGTACAAATACCTACTCGTATTTATTATTAACGCCAAATTTTGTGAGTATGCCTATTGTAATTTTGTAAAAACATATTGCTTGAATTGATAGTGTAGTAGGTATATCCACTAACTAAACCATCAAAGTTCCTAATTAAGTAGTAAATAAAACAAAATGACATAGGTCGAGTAAAAATAATATACAAAATACATCTCACATCCTGACTTACATCCTCCACAAAGTAAATTACTAAATTTAAAAAAAAAATCCTTTACTTCCCCAAGGACGTCGCCTTAACTCGCGTAGCGTCAGTGGAATAATTTCATCCGAGAGAAGCAAGCGGAGTGAGGTCGTACTTAGCGCGAGTGACGCGGCCTCTAATGCCTCCGCCGCCCATCAGGCCTGCTCACATCGCCGGTGGCCGAACCCTCCTTATTAACCACATTACAGACCGACCTCCGCTGAGGAGTGCGCAAATTGGGTTGTTCAGTAACTAAATATTCGTATTTTGGATAAATAAATGGCACTGAAGTCCAATGGTTATATTAAGATACTCTTGGTTAGGTTCAGTTCCGTAATAATGAGAGAATCACTTTTAAATTAACCATCATCTCAGCCATAGGACGTCCACTGCTGAACATAGGCCTCCCCCAATGCTTTCCATGTTGCCCGGTTGGTAGCGGCCTGCGTCCAGCGCCTTCCTGCTACTTTCATGACGTCGGTATATTTATGTTCAGTGTAATTAATATATTAAGAGGCATTTATTTAGCTTTGCATCTTGAATCAGTCAAGTTAATAATCCAAAAAGAAACAATATTTCATGGTTCAGAATTTAAGCTGCACTAAGCCATCACAGTTGGTCTGTTTTAAGCCATGTCTGACGCGTTAGGTGCCGTGAAACTGTAGCATTGAAGACTTATAAGCCGCTTAGGTATAACGTAAAAGGTACTAGCACTTGGACTTTGACCTCAGTCAATAAAACCTGATCGATCAAGAATTCATTTAACAATAATTAATGTTACTGGTGAATATTATTATTTAATACATACGTTGATATTTTTAAGCTTTATTTTAGATCATATTGATGAAATTCAATTATGTAGCAGCACCTTTAATATTGCCCATACAACTTTGGTAATATCCGTCGAAAATTTGTTTTAAGGTTTTTCTTCGGTAATTTAAAACGCAACAACAACTGGTTAATCATTTTTCCTACAGGATTAATTATTGTTTCCGAAGTTATTTAATTTAACGGCGTCATCACGAGCGAGAAGGTTAAACGAGAAATATTTTAATAATTATTTTGAGGTATTCGTTAGCGTCATTAAAAATGGACTGAGTTTTTAAGTGCGTTTCAATAGCTGAATACATTTCAGATTTAAGCTGATTTCTTTTAAATAATATTCTGTCGAGAATAAGTGTTATGCAAAATACCTTTTTACTTTTGGTGGAAATTGTTTATTTAATTTCGATACAATATTTTTACCGATACTTAATTATTCTGTTTTACTGAATAATGCCTGCGTGGGCAGGCCTCCTACTAGGTGGACCGACGATCTGGTGAAGGTCGCGGGAAGAGCCTGGATGCGGGCAACGCAGGACCGTTCATTGTGGAAAACCTTGGAGGAACAACAGTGGACTTCATTCGGCTGAAACGAACGAACGAACGAACTGAATAATTAAATTTACTTCAACATTTCAAGGTAAAACAATGTGTTTGTAAGAAACACACGAGTAAACCTAAACATCACTCATCATAATTTATCTTTCTTCCAAACTTCTTTACCTACCTCCTGTAACTTTTAATATAAAATAAACGTTATTTCCCACCGCAATTCGTTAAAACACAAATTAGCAAGCACAATATCATTGAAACACCGATCGTAAAAGAAAACATGTCGGAAAATGATTAGCCGAAAGAATCCGCGTATAAATCATTAGTTATTATCATAAATAAATATTCAGGGCGGCATTAAAGTTCAGTCGCTGGCGGGCGGCCAGGGGGCAGCACGCGTCGATAGCGCCCGGCTACTGGAAGTGGCCTTAAATCTATAGGTACATTTAAAATGTAACCAACAAGTAAGTACTACTAAAATAGCCACGGGAACCACTTTGAAGCGGGCAATGTAATATCCGATAGTTGTTGAAATCTTTGGGAAAGCATTGTCCACCAATGGACAAAAGGTTGATTTTGATTAAAATGAACTTTAAAAACAGTAAATTAGGTTTTTACATTTATAGAACGCACATTTAGAGTTTGTTCAGTTAAAGGGCCACAGATCTGGAAAAAAATGACTCGATGAAAATACGGTAGAGCATGCTCTGGATTTCTAGAAAAATCCATGAAAGAGGTTTTGTAGAGCAGTGGACTCAATACCTTATTAAAAGTGGAAGGTAAATGGAAACATAAGAGTTATATCCATAACATAGACTTTCGCTCCATTGTGAGCAAAAATATTATTTTTAAAATGCTTCTCATCTAGCATTCGTGCATCTACGTGCCTGACTATGCAAAATTTGCTCCGATGTTTTCTGCACGGCACCGCTGTACTATCCATTTTCTATCCATTAAGGATCCTCGATTCCTTCGATTGTTTGTGCGAGTTGGCGCGGGTCCTCTTTTAAATGAGACTTTTTGTTGCGGTCGGAGTTCGGTTCCGGGCCGACCACTCCTTGATTGTTTCGGATGTGCCTTGTTAAATTTGTAAACTTTGACCCAGTTTATTGGATCTTTTGGTTAAATTGAGACTGTTTTTAAATAATTTTTTACCTTGATTTCGTTCCATTATACGAAGTTTAGTCCTTGAAAGTTATTGAAATGCATTAATAATTTAGAACATTGCTATCATCAGTGTTTATAATAATGTCACGTTCTAAGCTAGTAGTTTAATTTCGTGTCTTTCTTTGGACCTATCTTTTGCAAATCTGGAAACACTAGTAATTATTAATACTTAAATCGTTTAACGTGAACCACTAAGCTAGGCTCATTTCAGCAAAGGTCCTTACATAATGAGATTTGACTGCATACAAAGCAGTCACACGACCGCAGCTTAACTGGAGTCTCGAAATCCGGTTGAAACAAGTTCGCAGACATTGTGATACACAGATTGTATAATTTGGCAAGCACTTGGCCGCGTTGGTTTTAATGGACCCGTAACACTCGCCCCTCAAAGGCAATTGTATGCACCATTAACTCGGTAAACTATATACTAAAAAGTATTTATTAAATCGATACTCCTAACATGTGAGCCTGAATCACGGACGCATAGACAAAAATAACGAAGTCTAGAAAGATTAATAAACACAGAAAGTTTCTCAACGGATGCTTGCCTGTTTAAGAGGTTATTTTTCAAAATTTCCCCCTTTCAGTGTACATTCTTTTTAAAGTGAATATGAAAAGTCAGTTGTAAAGGTAAGTCTTTTTATAAAGAGGTACATTTGAAAGGTTCATTCGAGTACATATTGGAAATTCCCCTCTTTAATCCTCCTCAAACGGAAGAATTAGGTTTGTACGAAAAGTTACAGTACAATTACCTATTTTGGAAACTCTGAGATGAAATACAGAACAGTAAATTGTGATACATAGGCTTTATTATGAGTTATTTTAAACTCAACGTTGGTACCTTAATAAAGCTTTTGTTTGAAGATATAATTACTTCAGGCAGCTTTCAGAGCTTAATCATCCGCCATCCTCCCACATATCATTTGAAATTATACAGAACATAACTCGTTCTAATTGTTGAATTAAGGCTCGTCGGCGGAGCTCACGGGAGCAATAAAACGCTCACAGTACGCGTGACAAAGCGGCGACACCTGCGCGGCGGCGCTGATTTACACGAGCAACGCCACAGTACAAAATAATAGTCAAACGACTTCATTCACACAGATCTAGACTCAACTCACATGGTTCCTTCAATCCAAACACAACTTTTTATAAAGTATTGCATAAAGCTGAACCTTTACTGTACATTTTTGTAAAAATAAAATCACCTTGCAGTTAAAATACTCGAGTGATTCAGTCTGAGTAAGTAAGCTGGTTGATATTTTTATTTCAAGAAAAGATGCCAAGATGTATTACTATTATGTATTTTACTATGCATAAGCAGACTTTATCATAAGCTGTCTGTATGTATTCTGTATAATGTACTTGTTTTCTTGTGAAGATATTTGTGAATAAAAGATTAAATTAAACTCGTTTTCACCTGAGACCTGCAGTTTTTGCAACATATTTCTCCCACATTAATTAGTATCATGATCATAAAATGTCAAAGCTTCATTCAAGTGTAAATTGATGCAGATTGTTATTTACATAATAATCTATCAATAAAAGATCTTAATTTATTGTGACCATGAAATATTTAGCAGATATTCCATAGAAATCGCACTCTATCTGAAAGTGACAATCTCTGAAATGCCATAAAATGATCCGACAAATGACGTCAAGATAGGAGCATGGAGAGCCGACAGCAGACAGCGGTTGTTTGCGTCATCTTTTAAAATATCAAAAAGATTTATTCAGCGTAATGGCACAGATAATGGCCGGTCAAACACTAGTAGACAAGATCCGCGAGCACCGGATATTAAACGGCCACGTTAGGCACCGCGCAATAAAATAGGGTTATCGGGCTGCGGATATTCTTCCTCGATATCCGCTATTACGGTAACCCTACTTTATTGCGGTTAACGCCAATGACGGGTATGATTTTATACTATTTCCATTGGAATTGGACAGCGCTAAATACTATATTTTATTTGAAATGGCAGCGCGGAAAATTTTCAGCAGAAAAATATCAAACTTTTTCATATTCAGGCGGTTTTACTAAAATGAAGCAACTAACGATTTAGTAAACGGATATTTTGAATCGAAATTCAATTTCAGTCATTGTCGTTTATCATAGTTAGTTTTTGTGCAGTTTTAAATCAACCTGAATGTGCGATATTTCGTGTATTTCAGCACAAAAAATAAAATCGTTCTTTTGCTTATCTTATCTTATTTAAAACTTCTGTACCTAAACATTAAGGTATAGGTGACAGCATATCTATCTAAACACACATTAGCATGGCGAACCAGTCGATAAACCCGTTCAACCGTTTCCCGGAACAATCATCGTGAATACAATTACTCAAGTTACATCGCTAATGCGCGGCGCTTCGACGGGTGATTGGTGATTACTGGCTGCAGTTTGCAGTTTGGTCCTGGAACCGTCGTATCGGTTACGGCGCGGACGTATAAGATCAGCAACTGACATCTTGAGTATCGCATCTTTGAGATAGATAGGATAGTTTAAGGTGTAGCCGCACTAGAGCAGACAAACATACTCATTACTCGTACTATGTAAAATGACAATATACGGCCCGCTAGCATCGTAAGCTAGAAGCGAATTAAATGCCTACTATTGTTCTATTTAGAGTTCTTTCTACTGGCTAAGTGTCTTACGATTATACGGCGAACTTGCTGCGAATATTTTTAGCAACAATTTACATTATCACAAAACGTGTGACAGGGCTCTTAGTAACAAAAAGAATTGCTAACAATTTTATTCTTCTCTTGGTTTGAGACAACCCTGGAGACAGGTTTTCGGACCATCTAGGCATTTGATGTGGCTTAACATAGGAGACGCAGCGATTGTTTTTCAATCAATTTGTTGCATACCAAGGCTCTCCTTATGCCATAAATTGTTTGACAAGCCGCCGCTGTATTGATTACACTCATCAATACGAACGAAACGTGACGTAAAGACCTGTCGCAAAAAAAAAGTTGAAAATTTTAGTTCAATTTTATTTATTGTTTGCTTTTTAATTTTTTTTTGAATTTTCTAACGAGCTGACGTTCCAATAATAAAAGTTACTTTGAAATTTTAACTCTGATAGTTAAACTTATAAAAATCTTTAAAAAACAACGTCATAATAATCTTCGACTTTATTTTTGCTTTATAAAATGTTATTGAGTTTCATTTAACACTCACTAAACTTCACTAGTTCCTAGTAGATTTTTAGTCTTTTTTTTGTAAAAAATTTATTTATTGTTAATTTTTTTGCTTTTTTCTTAATTTGGATGTACTTTATAAAATTATGTAAGTATTGTTTCTTGGAGGAGGGCGTTGATCCCTGCGACACAGTTTTATACTTCTGCAGGGGTCATCGTTTTTTCATTGTATTATGTACCCTTGTACTACTATACGAAAATAAATAAATTATTATTATTATGTTTGTACGCTTTGGAGCTCACGGATCAAAAGTGGTCCGGTCCTTTATAAGGCTTGCGTGGGGATACAGATCCAACACGTAGAGGCCGTTTTAAGCGCAAAATAATCGACAAAAATGAAAGTAGTGCACATGCTGGATCTAGTCTCTGACTATATCATGGGATGTAGCCAGAGACCATCCCCAGCCTGTGCACAGGGGCTATTGCAGTTATTGGAGAATGGACTAGGGTTATGGATGAAGGATGGATGGACTGGTTACTGGGCTATGGATGGAGACTACGGGACACCTGCCTGGTTCATAGTCTCGGACTGAAAAAATGGCAGGCGGTGACTAGCCAGCGACTAAATGGGCCCCCCCTGGCGTCATGGGTCGTATAGACCGGACTGAGGGGCAACATTGGCGTCAGCTAGCTCAGGGGTGTAGTGTCTCCGAAGCTACTCGCGNAGGGGCAACATTGGCGTCAGCTAGCTCAGGGGTGTAGTGTCTCCGAAGCTACTCGCGGCGTTATGCCCTTTAACACTTCCACCCCTGGAGCATATAGCTCTAGCGACTCCACTCTGGCCGGCCGGTTAAGGCAAGCCAGAGGTGAAAGTCCTGCAGACCCTCTCGGATTCCACTTCGGCAAGCCGAAGACGAGGGTCTTGACCGACTCTCGGGAGCACTCGGATTAACAACTGGCCCCGTGGTGTCGCTACTCACCAACAGCTCGCCACAAAGCTGCCCTGCGGGGCTTATTATTATTATTATTATTATTTAGCTACTTAACGTGTAATTTTACGAATCCACAAAGATTATCGCTACATTTCGTTATCTTGTGTGCCTAGGTACATATTTTTGTAGGTATGTAGATAGGTAGTCCCTTTTGTCGCGTCGCACCTCCCGAAACGTGCTTTATTACGGCAAGTTAATTATAATGAGCCGTACTTTAATCGCTGTGACGCTTTGTCTGAACTGACAGAACAATGTGGGCCCCATTCACGGACAGTCTTTGTGAGATCGCGGTAATTTACGTTCGTGCACCTCATGGGAGATTTTACCTTTTGTGCTAGTTCGGATGTACCCGAGTTGTTCGGGTGAAGTTGCACCCAAGTTTGCGGGTAATTAACGTGTTTTAGCCGTATGTATGGGATGCAAAATAGCTGCTCGTCAGGGGTTCGAATTCCTAATTCGTAGTCAAACGGTCTAGGAAATAAATCTCGCATATGCAATGAGGGATTAATTCCAAAGCAAGCAATTTATACGGCATTGTGAATGAGAAATGTAATAATTTGAGGTATTAACGATCTACAAACGTTTTCTACAAACTTAAAGAAAGGATTTCTACCATAAATTGTATAATTTAAATTAGTTCCAATAAATATATTTTTTCATTTTCATTTAAATTTAACTTTGATGCCTTTACTTGTTTGTTTTATAAATGTGTTAAGTATGTACCTATTTTACTAATAAAAAATAATTAAAAACTAAAGATACTAATCTAAAACTAGCAAACAACTTCTGCAATTACCCTTAACTTTAAATCACGCAGCAAACTTCGACTGTTAATGAAATTAGAAAACTAAAAGTGGCCGCACTAGACGCGTCATGTCAAACGTCACTCGTCGAACCCAAAATTGAAGTTATCCAAACTTCCAACCAAAATTCCCTCTTGGATCTCACGCCACTCGCCCCGAATAATGGCGTCGGAGTGAATTTCCTGAAAAACCTCAGCACGAAGGCGTCGGGTGGGAAAACACTGTAGTTGCTTTAATTACTTTGTGCTAGCAGCTGATGAATTGCAATACTCTGTTGATAGCTTTTTTTTACAGACTAATGGTGTGCAATGATACGTAGGTACGTTGATATTTAAAAATACTTAAGTTTTCTTTGACTTTTTCTATTCACTATCTGCGAGACTTGATTTATACTCGAAGATTTATGACTTAAAGATTTAGTACCTTTTAATGGTAGCTTCATAATTTTGTTCAAAACTAATGTCTTAAGTTTTCAACGAATTTTAAAAATGTTTAGTACATTACATTCTTTTTAAAGGTATATTATTATGTATTTACTAAGTCCAAAGCTATGTTACATTGGAAAGAAATACTTTTATAGAATTTTACCTTGCATTTAAACGTATTTCATATCTTACTACTTCAGTACTTAGGTAAATACATCTAAAACACTAACGGCCAATTAACACACAGCCTCAATCGATATTTCAAGTATCGCATATATTTTTAAACGGTTGTTTCTTAACACCAAAAGTTAAAATTAGCTATTCAAAACAAGCTAGCCTTCTAGCGCAGCACACCGTCCTGCTATACCCGTAGCAGGAGGCAATAGCCGGGCGTTTGCGGGCGCGCCTAATTAGGCGCCCGTTGATTGAATCAAACTGCACGCCCAGGTGCCGGCGTGCTGCTACAGGGTGCATGCTCTCGCTTTATTCGTATTCACACAACGTTGAAAGAATAAGCTAAAATTAAAGTCGAATCCATGCAGCAGGATCTTCACTTAAAATATAGCTTATACAACATGATACCTACGTTGGCTCAGAAGAATACTAAATTAAGTACGTAGTTACAATTTACTTAGCGCTAATTACTAATTTTAAGCAAATTCAGCATCATTGTCATAGCTGAAGTAAGAAAAATTTGACGTCTCTTGGTTTTAGCAAAAAAACAAACGGCCCTATAAGATTTTTGATATTTGACAAAATAAATAGAAAATTCAGGTTCAAGAATTCTTACGATAAGAAAATTATCAATAAAAACCATAATTATAATCATAAAGAAAAATATGAGAATCAACCTGTATAATATTGTCTGCAATTAGGAGTCAGAGAGCAACAAATGAGATCCGCTGTAACTCGCAAAATATTGTGGCTGTGGCTGTCGTCTTCGCGATGTACGATTTAACTTAATTACAAAATTAATTATGCTATGCAAATATGCTCTCATTTTCCGAGACAATATGGAGATGTTTGGATCCTCTTTGCTAACTTTTATTGTATCATTTATGAAAACTGACTGAATTTCTTACAAATTATTTGGAAAATACGCACAATCTTATCGCCTCAAATGTATGCTTAGAGATAACGCATTAGCGAGGTGATGGTCATGTATTTTCAATCTGAAACTATGCAATATTTAAATAAAGTAGTTCTTGGATAATAAATCAGGCGTATAAGAAATCACGTTATTTCAGTAGTACATTCTAAAATAGAATCGTATGACCACAGCCCGCCCCGGATATTGAACGCCGGAACGAGCGCATAACAGTTATGTACCAGTGGCCGTTATGGATCAAATGATCGTTACTGTGTAGAGTACTTGTTACTTAGACTACTCATATTGATTTCTCATGGTCTTCAACAGCATAGTGGCTTAAATGTTCGTGTACAATTTTTTGCATAAAGTTTCATTTATTTAGAGACATTTATTATTTATTATTTATTTATTTATTTATTTGCCTTCATACTACAATCCAATTTAAATGAATGAACTTAATAACTAACTAAGATAAATATTATTCCTCAAATCTAATGAGTTAACAGCATAACTGAATACCTGTAGAAACGTAAATGTAGTGTGCCCCGGCATGCGAGATCCCGCGCAGTTTACAACTCCCGCCCTTGGAAGTTCGTTAAGCCTGGATTAGTGAGCTCCTCAACTCCGAAGCTTTTAAACTCGATGCATATTTAATCGCAAAACACGTGTCGCTATCGACAACTTCGGCATTAGCCGCTTCAATTATGTCGAGCGTGTCGCCTCCCTTGTATGTTGGCCCTTCCGTGTTAATACACCCGTATTAAACGTAAGAAGACAAAACATAAATTAACATTGCCTCAAAGTAAGAAACACCCAACGCGGTATTAAAGACAGCTGTTTTTTTTTTCAGGGGGCTGAACTAGAACAAGGCAATACCATCTGCTACTTCTTCGTAGTCCAGACACCGCCTACTTCTGGTTCCCGGACATTGACTGGGTCAAATCCTCTGACAAGGTGTGTCCATGCCGTCAGTGGTAGCGACGATCAAAGTCAAGACCGGACCTAAGTGCTGAAGAACTGGATTCACTTCCAGCCGTGGCGTGGTCCAATTGAGTAACAATTATAAATATTCAGACTGACAGTTTTTTTATTTTCCTACAGCTAGAATGTTACAATATTTAGCAAAATAATAACGTTATTTGTAACGTTTCACTCAAGTCATATCCTGTAGGAGGAAAGCACTACGCAATGATTAAAAAGAAACTTCTTTTTGATTACGTTTGCTTTTATATTTTACTAATATTCGTTACCGTTGATTAAATCAACGACAGAACAGACACCAGACGTCTTCCAACACTCTATTACAATAAAGGTGGGAACCAGTAGGTAACTTTAGATAAATAAATAAATAATCTGTAAATTGCATTCTAGTAGTTTTTTTTTCCGCATATCGGAAAACGCAGCGTGTGACGTCCACTCACAAGGTGGACCGAAGACATCATAAAAATAGTAGGAAGGCGCTGGACGCAGGCCGTTACCAACCGGGCAACATAGAAAGCATTAGAGGAGGCCCGTGTTCAGCAGTGGACGTCCTATGGCTGAGATGATGATGATGATAATGATGAGTTATTTTTTAAGACCATCATAGACCCTTCGCTTTAAAAATCTATTAAGGAATCCATTTGTCTAGCAAAATCGGACAAATGCTAGAAAAGAAGAAATAATGCGAAGAGAATAGCGTGTTGTTACTAATACGGGTTGATTTTGGATACATATTATCTTAATGCTATTGAAATAATAAAACGATGCATGGTGTGTTTCTCTGAGAGGTAGCACTGTCCCCACTTTCATTGCGCGTCCACCTCCAACGTTAAAAACTCGGAAAAAGTGCTTTTAACTTGAGGCAAGATTGAATTAATTCGTTACAGAAGCCCCTTTGATCGTTCCATTAATAAACGGATGTTCTGATTTTTGTGTTAATTACCAACAAGTATGTCCGTTCACAGTTTTGGATGTTTTCAAAACATAATTATTTGATAAAGGTTGGAAATTATTGGTGTATAACGTATCGTTTAGTTAATATTTTGTTTAAATTAACGTTATTGAGTTTATTGTATAAAAAAGCGATAAAAGTTTTTATTGTTTATTAATTATTTAAATAAATAGGATCGTTGATTGTTGGTGCAATTGTACATTGAGCGATGTCAAATGCCTAACGGTAGCTCATTAAATCTGAAATCGTAGTTCTTTCCTCGATTTTGCGATACATTTTACTTTCAGAAACATTTAAAATTATTTCACCTAAGATATCCAACAATCAATAAAAAGTAAGACTGTATATTTTTGCTAAGCCCGTTTCTCAAATGTCAGGCTTCGGATAGCGAGCACTAAAAGCACATACAGCGGATAGGAATGCAATAACGTGCAATCTCGCAGTTCCCAATCAAACCCGTTAAGCTCCGGCTGGGGCACTAAAGACGAATATAGGCCAAGAGGTATAATCAAGGAGTCTTACCACTTGTGGTATTGGGTATTGGGTCAGTTTCATTTGTGACCAAGAAAATCACTATGTTAATGATGTTAACAGAACTACAGTTAGCTTGGTTTCAGTAAATAGACATTTTATTAATCTAAATTAAAACAGTACCTATATCCTTTTTATGAAGATATCTAACGTAACATTTTGTATTAGACCGCCATTTCGTGAGCGGCTCAGCCACGACGCGTCACCACGCGAGTACGGATCGGCGTGCATTCTCGACCCGACCTTTGCAGATTTCAATGAATACAATTACCTCGCCTTGGCATTATCATACCGAATGACCGCCGACCGCCTTACCTTATATTACACGGGCAATTTGAAATTTAAAACGAGCGATTTACTTTTCTTCCTCTAATTTTGTTTGAGGTTTTACTTACTTTTTGTCACGCTATATCCTGGGGCCGGGGAGATAGTCAGTATTTACATACAACGGTTTGTAGGGTAAAATGGCTCTAATCTCTTAGGCCCCGTCGAACGGCGGAATAGCAGTTTCATGGACTTTTACAAAGCCAAACTTTTCAAAGAATAAGTATTCTATCCTACATTTTCCAACCATTACGTCTCTAATAACTACATTTCGCCTAAATTAAGTTACGTTGTTAATTTTATAGAGGTAGAGACGACAGAACCTTCATAATAATATTATATTTTTTATTACCAAATTGTATAAAATATGACACTACATAATGAAATAAAAAAAATATCTGTCAACTACGATGGATCAGTACCGGCTTAACGTGCTCTTCGAATTTCGGTGTCATTTTCTTTTAGAAAAATTGTTGATTAAGTTTTCACAAAATTGGAAACAATTCATTAAAAATTACCTTGGTGTAATAGCAAACATGGAATTAAAATCAGCGACCCCAGATCAAGATAGTATGTAAACACTCTAAGTTACATAAAATTTACGTTCGGTGGCCGATTTTTACTCGAGATGAATAAAGAATAAAATTTAATCTCTAAGCCGTCTTGCACTCAACTTTAGGCATTTATATAAACATAGTTTTCAGCCTATTTCATTCATGCAAGCTTCTTTTCAGCCGAAATCTGGTATCACTGACCTGAATTCTATTCATGCCTCTCTACTTCACGCCAAATATTTTGTACTTTACCACTTAACAAAATTCAGTGAAACGAGATCTTTTGAAGCCCTCATCGCGGACCTTTACGATAAAATGCTCTCTGTAATCAAATATTCTTTTTTGAAAGTGGATAATGTAGTGACTGTGAGGTCGGGCTGGAATATCGTTACCCCCAAACACTCGTTGAGTAGGCTGGAAGGTGACACTGACACAAAAACCGTGTTTGAATAATTAAACGAGGTAAAATAATTGCTCTACCTCTGCATTCTCCAAAGTTTTATAATGTAATAATAAGTTTGACTCTTATCAAGTAGAAAAATTGTTTTACAAAATTATTCTACCGCTAAAATGAAAAGTATGAAAAGGAAGGACTTTTTTTATTTTGAGTCATATAAAGTTTCGAGAAAGTTTTTGAGATTAATCACGCAATACAATAACAAAATAACCTGATGTATTCATAACAAAATAAGTAGAACATCTATCGACATAAATTCGTCAGAAAATACAGGTAAGAATGATCTGCGACGGCGCGGCAGCAGCAAGGCTTGACGAGCTATTGTGCTGCTCAAAGGACGTCAATTCCAAATTATTGGAAACGGCGCGACTGTATTATATTCACAACCAGGGCCATGAAATGTTCAAGTCAAATTATGTCAATAACCATTATTGTCCCCGGGAACTGTATTTGTATTTTGTAGACGTTCGTAGTTAACATGTATTGGATTAAAATATGTATATGAAAGTTATAATCATACTCGTAATAAATTAAATATTAAACTACTAGAAATGCAGATCCTAAAAATTGTTGCCTACTAAAGACCTTTTAGCTCTACCAAACATAGACCACGGAGTAAAAAAGTTGAAGGTTCGAACAGTGTGAAATAACTTTTAGCCCTATCAATTTCAACTAATACTTCCTTTATTCCTCGTTTATGAGTCGCGGACTTATTTATTTAGTTTACGGCGCCACAAAATCAGCGAGGCAAATTATGTGAACAAAATAAAACGATTGAAGCCCTAGAGGAGTGTTCATAAGTTCCCGTAAAGGGTCCCGATCGCGCTGATGCGGCGGGCCCGGCAATAAAGTCGTCCCATTAAACGGGACAGCCGCACTCTAATAAAACCGCCGCAGATAAATATGCTGAGAGATTGGCGGGACAGAGCCACACGGAGAGCAGACTACGAGTATAGGACATCATAAAAAGACTAGGTACCTACGATAGTTCCATTTTCAATTGAATAAGAATAAGAATACTTTAATGTAATTGATGGGCATCATAATCATGTCATAGGTTTAGAACACCGCAATAAAGAAATTCTATTCTATTCTATTCTTAGAATAACTCGCATAGCTACCTATTTAACATACGTAGAAAATTAAACAAAGTAAATTATTCTGTGTATGTGTGGGCCTCTCCAAGATCTTTTACAAAATGAGATACAACACACATTGCGTCAGATTTCCCCCTGTATTAATAACACATTTTCTTTTTTTTTTTCTTTGGTTTTTCCTATATTTACTTTCCCTCTTCAAACTCATTATACCCCGGCCCTAGTTCGCATCCCCATACGCAAGCCGCAAAACGGGTGAATCGCGAAGTAATGCGCCAAGTTGCTTGATACCTCGGAAATTGTTCAAGAACGGGAAATTACACGCAATACACGTCATTATCCCGCTTCATTACACTCGAGACGCGGCTTCATATTTTATTCGGCCGTGTCAAGTTTGCTGGCGGTTGCGTGACAGATTTAATTTGCATCAACTTTTGTGTTAAACGTCGGAAGATGATTTCTTGACGAGTGACAACAATTTAACGAGCCGATTGAATTTTCCCGTCATTTCCTTGCTAGTGGAAACTGGAAAATTTATTATGTATAATGAAAACACTGGTCGATTTGTTTTTCTAAAGTGTTGCATCGTAAAAAATATAGGTCATCTCATCATTGCAACATTCAAAAAACCACTTCATTTTATTTCATCGTGGTCCTCTCGTGCATCTCAGTAACTCATTTACGTAAAGTTCTCGAGGTTTGGCATGAATATTTAACGTGGTGCCTAATATTTTAGTATCAACATCCACTTACATGTGCAAAAGTGTAAGTATTCATTAAAATCAGGCTATAAAGGCGAAGTTTGCTCATTACTCGCAATTAATGTGTCCGATAGACTATCGCCGCGCTGGCCGGCCGCCAGCCGCGCTGGAATACGGGCTTTACGTCACACATGAATCATCGGACGTATATGAAACTATGCTCAAACTTGATGACGTTTTCCTTCCACCGCGTGTCGTAAGTAACGGTACAGTGTCCAACTATAAGTTACCATTCGTTGGTTTCTCACCACAACGGCCTGGCGAACGTATCCGCGGTACGTGAATTTCGATGGGACGGTTTGGTTGGACAGCTCTGTTCCAAGAAAACTGAAGGTATACCTACCTCCATAAATAAATAATATATTGTAATTAGTAAGTACCTATTTACTTACTACATAATTATTTTGTTAGTGAAATTATATTCTACAAATGAAAGAACGTCTTTTAAAAATACAAGTACGTACTCGTAAATGTTCTTATAACAAACTCTTAATAGAGTTAAAACTGGGACCGTGTTGCTAGAATATCCGCGGCAAACAAAAAAGACCACGTACAAATCCGTCAGCACCGAAGCCGGCAAGACAAGGAAGCCATACATTATTCACCAGCCGAACGACCCCCTAAAAACCCCCTGAATTTACCTCCCGTATAAAACGGTACGCTTACTTTAAAATTCAAATTCGGCATCTAACACGACGGCGGCCGGCCGATTTAAGTGCAAATACCGAAGCCCAGAGCTGGACATTCGGCATGGAAATTAGTGGGACACGACGGTAAGTATTCATGGTACGTAATGCTCGTGAATGTAGAGAATTTAAATTTGTACTCTTTGTAACTGAAGTGCAAACTGAGATGGTTATTTTGTTCCTTATTGTGTGTGTCGGGAATATCTAATTTTAACCGGAAAAATACATTCTATTTGTGTTTTGTAATGCTTGTACGAGGGCGGCACTGAAAATTTCGGGAATCAAGGAAGTGAAACAACATTACTATTTAAAAATGTATTTATTGCTTTTTAAAGTATTCTCCGCGAAATTTGACACATTTTTCCATACACGAAACCAATCATTGAAGCAACCATTGCATTCGGAAGTTTGGGTCTCCAAAATGGCCGTTTTGTAGGCTTCCACAGCTTCTTCAGGTAATGAAAATCTCTGACCACGCAATTTATTCTTTATTTTAGGGAAAGTATAGAAATCATTAGGGCTTAGGTCGGGGCTGTACGGCGGATGGACTAATAATTCTATGTTTTCTTGCTCTAAAAACTCTTTTGTTCAGTGCGCGGTGTGAGAACTCGCATTGTCGTGATAGAGGATGATGCGGCGGTTGCAGTTCTCTTTACGGAGTTCAGAAACGACCTGTGGCAAACAAATGCTAGCATACTAATCTGCATTAACCGTTCTTTGTCCCCCAAGAGGAATAGTCGCAACATGGCCGGTTTTGGAGACAAACGTGGCCACCATTTTTTTTGCAACACTCCGTGAACGAACAATTTTTGTTGGCTTTAATTCATTTTCGAACACCCAAACTCGTGACTGGTTTTTTGTTTCGGGTTCGTACGCGTATATCCATGATTCGTCACCTGATACGATGTTGTATACAGCATTTGAGGATCCTGCATGTAATCTCCCGAGAGTTCTGACGCACCAAGTAACGCGAGCCGCTTTTTGCTCTTCACAGAGCGAATGCGGTATCCATCGGGAAAACAACTTTTTTACACCTAATTGTTCATGCAAGATTATTTGTATTTGACTCATGCCAATGTCTAAAGTTGCCTGAATTTCGCGGTATATCACATGTCGATCTTCTTCAATCAGCTTACGCACAGCATCAACGTTTTCTTAGGTGACTGCAGTTTTTGGACGACCTTGACGGGGATCATCACTGAGCTTGACACGTCCACGTTGAAATTCAGGAAACCAGCGATAAATTGTGGTTTTGGATGGGGCTTCATTACCAAATGCAGAAATCATCCGGTCAACACACTGTTTTTGTGTTAAACCACTTCAAAAGTCATAATAAATCATCGCTCTTGAATTTTCTCGAGTCAATTCCATTTTCTCAACGACTAAACAAGTTTGACAAGACCTTGTGATACGACCGAGAATCTTTTTTTAAATAAATAAATGGTATACGATTTTTAAAACCCTGGAGTTTGCAATTAAATAGATTTTAATATGACTGGAACAGTGGAAATATTACATTCCCGATACTTTTAGTGCAGCCCTCGTATTCACAGGCAAACTGTTAAAACTCTTTTCCATTTACTTTTAGTGCCATACATAATGCATTTTTAAGGCTACTTGGCTCAAACACTTCAATAAATTTAAAGCAATCGTTTAAGGTAAAAGGTATTGTATAGAAATCCTAATCCGAGACTTATGAGTAGAAACAAAACTCTATACTTATTTCAATAAATAAGTATAGAGTTTTGTTTCTACTCATAAGTACGCTCATACAAACAACTTACAAATCATAGAGGTTTAAGCTCACTCTGATAGAACAACACAAATGTAATTAAAGAACCATGTGTACCACTGATGTATATAAATATTTTAAATTGCAATCGAAATTAGGGTTTTGGGGTGTTACTATGCATTTATGTGTTGTAATCCATTACATAATGGCGATAGTAGGTAGTGAAGTTGTCCGAAGCTGAATGAAACTTTACTCGCGCGGCCGGGGCGGGCGGAATCTTAACGGGCCGCGGCCGTGAGCTGAATATTTGCCTAACAAATAGCCAACAAAATCATTTCCGCACTTTTTTATTCTTCTGCCTAAGTAAATGAAAGCGACTCCCACGTTTTAAAACTTAAGAAGGTTAAAATGTGCCTAACTTAACTGCAAGTACCTACCTACCTATTTCTTTTACAAATAGAAAAACAATGTTTGAGAAAATAAATACTAGATTGACGTATGAAGTCAGAAAAGTGGTCAAATAATATACAACAGACGTATTTTTATTGTCACTAATTTCATTGCGTTTAGCCAAAAGTTAACGTAAAAGCAATGATTTCCAAGTTATAGACATCATGCTAAGCTATTAACTTAGGTACATGCCACGGACAATTGACCCTACACCAGACAAAGTAGAAAGGTCATGACCTACCGTGTGTGCGAACTGCGACCAGCCGCGACACAACCCTTTATAGAACCGACCTTTTTCTCACGCGACAAAATTAGAATTTCTCTTACAAAGCCAGACGAGCTATCTTTAGTCAGTTCAATGTCTGAGGTCCAACAATAGCTAATATAACTGCATACTGAAAAAATCGTGGTACATTTACGATTCGACGTATACGTCTACTTGAGGTAATTGGTTCAAATGTCACGGCGCGACTCTCAAAAGGACTAGCCGGACAGTAGAGAACCGATGACTTCGTGGAAATACGAATCCAATCAAAAATATATCGATAGTTTTACCAGGAGTTGACCACAATCCGCTACGATTCTCGGCACTGAGTGAACAACTTAAAAAAACGATTTACATGAAAGTTCTTTTATAAAGTAAAAACTGAAGTGTATGTTAAAACCTTATGCAAAACAGTCCTAAACATAAAATGGAGTATTCAACACGCCATACACTCCCCAGTCATGAATAAATTCTGATCTAGTATGGTAATAGTGCATATCAAAGAAAAATACAACAACTTACTCAAAATCAGCTGGTTTAAACTCGAGTGGAGCAGACGCTGTGTAAAGCAGATGTACTTGCAGTAACTTACTGTTTTTTTTATGAATGCTAACGAGAATAATAATTAGTTTACTGCTCCAATCATTATCGTTAATCCTAATTCCTAATCCTAATTATTGCAATGCATATTAACAGAAGCTCCATGATGAGTCATGACAATAGAAAAATATATTTTTCTACTTAATATCAGATATCTTTCTTATAAGGGAGAGTCCGCTAATTTGGACCAGTTTTTTTCAATCCCATTTTACACATAGTTTTCTTTTGTTTTTGCTAATGTCCATTGTATATAATAAAAGATACATTATTCAACTTAATATTTCATAAGTATTAATTAACATGATTGTTGTATATTTAGCACAAATCAACAAAGTACGAGTTCAGAGCTTCGGTCCAATTTAGCCAACCGGTTCGATAATTTGTACCACAGGGTTACTAAATTGGATTTCAATAAATTTCAAGCCTATAAAAATGTATGGCAAAATATTATACGATACATTCCTAGCAAATTAGGAAATGAAAAGGAACAGTAGTTAATAACATAGACAATCGATATTGTTTTACACGTTATCACGATTTTGAGTACAAGTTTTGTAATTCCTGTTATCGTAACGCACACTTGTACCTAATCTACTTTGCCAGTCTTTTGCTTTCATTTATTGTTAGTCAAACGTAACTACGCTATTATAACTTCAAAATATGATTTACTAAAAAAAATTTCAAAATCCTTTGGTGAAGTTCCATACAAATTGATGTGGTACAATTTAGCCGACTAGGTGATAGTGCTTTTAAAAAATCGGTAAAAAATATAGCTTAAAAATACCGAAAAATGTTTCAAATAATTGTAATCCACACTAATTTACGCTTCTAAATAATATATTAGAAACACCCTGTGATTAATTTTAACAAAATTACAAACTAAACATGTATTGTCAAAACTTACTTGAAAACAATGAAAAAATACTTTTCAAAATAAAACACGCGTGTTTGTTGTCACGGCAAAAACCACATGGCCGATATTAATTGATTTTAGTTGTGTATCGCTGAGTGTTGCAATTACAAACATTCATTAAATACTTTACGAAATATGAGGGTGGTACAATTTACCCGGCGGTACAATATACCGAACTCTCCCCTATTATCATAATTTTCCTGTCCTTTGTCACAATGGGGTCGGCGAATTTTATTTTTCTGTTTTCCTGCTCCATAATAATGTGTTAGGTACTCGCGCTGCAAAGATTGTCAGCTTTACCTTTATGACTTACGAAAGTTTCATCTCAGTAAAAGGGCAATTTCCAGTCAAAAGAACAGAATGGTATTCGGAAAAAGCAGAAGACAATAGGATTACTGAGTCGCAGTCCACTATACGGTGGGCTCGCGCCACCTCCAGCCAGGGCGGCCATATTTCACGCGCTATCGATGAGCGGTTAAAATGAAATATGCCCGCCCCGTACGTTTGAATATAATCACGCGGAGAAAAATCTACGGTTATAACACGCCGATTTATGTCCCCGTGCGATGTATGGCGTGCGTGGAGGATTTACGTGGAGGGTCGCTGCCTTGGACGTTTCTAATACGGTAACAAAATAGAGACAAATCTGACGAATGTATCAGTAATTAGAGCTAAATAAAGCCTTTGCAACAAGACGTGAGTGCATCGTTACTTCTTTTCTGTATAAATGAGTTTTATTCATGTCAATGTAGTGATCGATTTATGATTCTCTTAGGTTATTGTTTTACAAAAAGTCCCAAAGAAACAACGCTATTTCTTTTATCAATTTGGGATCCATTTTACATCTATAACTACGATACTACATTATTAATATGGATTCTATTTAATGTATACAGGGTGGAAACGATAAGTGATCTCATTCGATTATTTCTAAACTATGCAACATATCAATAAACTAGTTACTGATCCTGAAAGTGCTTCATGAGCTCTATCAAACGGTATTAATAATAGGTTACAGAATAAACTGGATCTATCCGAAAATGTAATGTTTCCAGCTTCCATACATTTGGTAAAGTCACGTTATTTTAAAAACTACACATGATATCGTAAAACTGATTACTGATTCTAAAAGTGCTTCACAAGCTCTATCCAATGGTATCAATAATAGGTTACAGAATAAACTGGATCTATCTAAAAATTCAATGTTTCCTTCTTCCATACATTTTGTACTACTACATTCATGACACTCATCTCTTGACAATATTATAGCAAGTAAAGCCTAAAACCAATGTTTTCCATGAATAATTTAAAATAAGAATACAATTTACGAGTTTATTTTCAGTTTATTATTAAATAAAAAAAATTACACTTCTAATATTGTGTGTCTGGCATACATTTAGTATGGAAGCTGGAAACATTGAATTTTCAGATAGATCCAGTTTATTCTGTAACCTATTATTGGTACCGTTTAAAAGAGCTCTTGAAGCACTTTCAGGATCAGTAACCAGGTTTTCAATATCTTGTATAGTTTAGAAATTATCGAGTGAGATCACTTAACGTTTCCACCCTGTATGTTACGGTAAATGTGATAAACTGAAAATTGTGAATAATCTCCGGTTATTGTGAATAATAATTACCGATAGTCGAGGTAAAAGTAATAAATGAATTACATTTATCAGTGATTATTTAATAATGTAACCTTAGTAATAACAAATACCATTAAAGAGGACAACGGCTCATGTATAGTGCTCGTGTACAGGCACACATTTTGAACGCTTTGTTTGTCACCTGTCATCCGCTTTGCAATGGAGGGTAGTCGAACCTTAATTTCGAACTCCTCCTATGTTCTTCTGATTAATTTCGTTGCGGGTCCAATGACAGTTTAACTTTCCCCCGGGACAAACTTGACCTTCATTGGTTGGGTTTTTGTGGCGGTCAAGCTGTAGATCCTGGCTACACAGGAGTTGCAGTGGTGGGAACGAGAGGTGGGAATAGTCCCGTATTTTGAACGTTTTGATATACCGTAACATGTACAGGGTGTTAGGTAAATGGGTATATGAGCCGACACTAGCTCATGTTAACATGGGCATATAAATGGTATGGTGAAGTCAGAAAATGGATATCTTCGTTTTAAATATTTGATTTTGATTTGATATTTTGTATGAAAATTTAAAAAATTAAAATGATGATATCATATTTCTGAATTCTCCATACCATTTATATGCCCATGTTAATATGGGCTAGTGTCGGCTCATATACCCATTTACCTAACACCCTGTATATAAAAGACTTCTAACAATGACACACGAATACAAATTTTATCAGTCACTAGCAGGTCGCCATACAACAAGAATGTTGATTTTCTCCAAAGTTTGTGCCTAAGACCCTATCTTAAGGCTGCTTAAAATTAATTATGAAAGTATTTTAGGTAAGACTTTCGTGGAAATCAACATAAAATTTCGTCTAACCTACTTAATTTTCTTAGAAAAGTATACTAACAGGAGGTATTTTTATGATTGATGTAACATTAAAATGTACCTATCTTATAATGAATTAATATCTAATAATAATGATACCTAATGAAAACGGAGTCCGCTACAGTACCTACATAGAAGTAATTTCATATTAATTTCTATCCAATAACAATTTTAATGAAAATTGATAATATTAATGTTGACCGACAGTTGACCTGGATGGATTGATTCCAAATTATTTCCATAGCCTAATAGTCATAATATGAATATGATTAAGCATAATACTCAGTGAATTTTAATTAACTCAGTAAATACAAAATAATTATTTCATGTCTACCTGGCCTGGTGGTTTGTATATTACGTTCAAGGCCAGTTGCGGTAGCAGATTCATATTCGAGTGGGAGCCAACCAAATTAAGTTGAATGAGTACTGGCATTTATCCCCGAAATCAATAGAACATACCTACCATAATAGCATAAAGTTATAGGCTGAAAGTTACCGAAGAATATGCTATTCTACTTAGAAATACTTTCACATCTCACGTTCCATCCGTTATTTTTCGTTACAGGCAAATTCTATATCATACCTAAAAAGGGAAAATATCTTGGAATTTCAGACGGCCTTTGTCTTCATTGAACTCATAGCACGGGGAGTAATAACAACGGAATTGTAATTCAATTACGGCCCGGGTTCGAGTCCCGGCCAATTACTGAGGACATCGGTGATGGAAGATGTGGCTTTCCTAAAAAGCTCTCTTTGTAACTGGTGAGTAATTTCGTTTATTTTAGCAATGTAATTTTGCTGCGATCAAAAAATTACAATTAGATATTACAAACGAAAAAAAAGGTAACCTAAGTATCAGATTGGTGAAAGGTTTTGGCCTTATTGGAACATTCAAGGTTTTATGTTACGGTATAAAAGATATTGCTTTTTGGCGACCTTATTAAAATTACGTCACATTTTCATTAGTTTCAAATTGTTATTGTAAATTGTAAGACTCTGTTGTGGAAATTCTTGGCAGTGGAAGTTATTTGGCTGAGAGGAACGAACGTACGAAGATTATGTTTTGATAAATCATTAAAAAACATGCATAGTTCAAAGGTTTTATAATTAGCCGATGTCAATTTCCTTTGTCAGTCTTACGACTTGACGAGCTTAATTTAAATTTTTGAAATTAACTTTTCTCTCCCCGGTATTCTGAAAGCACTCATCGTCTCATTGAAACTCAATCAGCGGCGCAGGTTCAAGTCCCGGGTCAGCCGCCGGGACAACGGCCCAGACCTCAGGTGGGGTCAGATCGTGAGGGCAAACGAAATTACTTAGGCGATTGATCCTGAGAGGAAGATCTTTTATGCCATTTATGGTTCCAGCGATTTATACGGGTCCGCTAAATCCGCAGTAAGAACCGCTGTGGGCGTTTCATTTGGAGATTGATTTGAAATTATGTAATTCGACCTGTTACTTTCGGCTTAACACTGAAAATCGTTTAGTTTTGTGTTTTGCAGTTAACATCGAGTTGTTTTAAATTTAATGTTGTAACACTTAAACTGTAGTTATTCATTTTAAAGAGTATAGAGTTGTAGACTTACTAATAACTGCACATTTAACTAAACACTGTACTTCTTTTAAATAAGTAGGTAAATTAGGCCTTTTTTGCGACAAGCATCTTTAGTTTTTTTTAAGTTTTAGTAGACTGTTCGTTGTTCGTATATTATCTTCTGATTTCCCTAATCATGCAGTTCCGGGCGTGTTAGGTGGCAACTAATTCCTTAAGCGGTGATTTAGCGAATTCCCCGACTTCACAAAACTTCGCCCGTGTTTCAGCTCTGAAACACCTTTATTTTTTCAAGCTACGGAGAGTTTTCAGTAATTAACCGCGGAAGAAGACGCGTTTGGAACAAAATTGAGCTGACAGCGAATTGTTTTTTTACGGTGGGTTGGATACATTTTAACGTATCAATAAAAGTTAGAATTCCTCAACAATTTATTTCTGCTGAAAAACTATATGAACATTAGGCCTCCCCCAAAGATTTCACACCTGCACTTTTAGTTATAGTAATTCATTAATAAAATAAAAATAAAAACAAAATCTAGCTGGTTAGTAGCGGCCTGCATCCAGCGCCTTCCTGATACTCATATGATATCGTCTACATATTGTAAATAGATCTGACATTATCATCACACCAGTTAAAGCAAAAGCACAATCAATTTAATTGGTTTATGTTAACAAGGCATCAAAGAGCGAGAAATCACTAAGGTGATCGCTCTCAAAACCTAATTTCTCATGCTTCTCTATAGAATAAGAGCTAGTGAACGCCAGACCTGAAGGGTCCTGAAGACCTAGGGTGGCTGAAAGTGCGAACGCGAGGCACTATAAATATTGTTTTTTGTACTTTTTCCTAAGTTACTCAAGTATTTGAGTCTGTAAATCATCATCTCATGTTATGAGTTGGTATTTTACACACCTTTAGTATCGTCTGTCTGCCAAAGCCACCATGACTCAAACTTCATGTTTGGCCATGGTTCTTAGCTATGTTGGGAGCATGCGCTGACAAACTTTCAGCCTTTATAAAATAACGTAGGTCTGGCGGTCACTAGCTCTTAGTCTACTATTAAAGTCAGATTAACCTTACAAAGGTATTGCGTCAAATGGAAATTGTGAAAGCGTAAGTAACAATACAAAAATAGACTGAGTGGGTGTCTTGAACTATTTAAAGCGTATATTCACCTTTCGTCGGTGTACCTACAGTTCTGAAACTCCTGAAATTCAGATAACGTATTTTGCTTACGAGTCTTCAAATAAGTAGGTTTCCTTAACAAGAGTGAAATATCTTTTGTGGTTTGAACGCGTGTATTTCCTAACAGGATTATTATTATTTATTATTATTTTAAATAAGTAAATTACTATAGTAATAACTATTTTACAGATTTACAATTAACAGTTTAGTTCTATAAAACAAATTTATTTTCGATTTTGAGATTAGGTAATTTGTGTAAAAAATATAAAACTTGGATTTTATAAATTGGAGATCTGTATCAATTCAAGAGATAATTAAGCCAAAACTAAAGCTATCCGCTCCTTGAATCAAGCACTGTTCTCATTTGTTCCCGAAACCGTTGACCCACGAAGATATTCCGAAACATCTGGCTTAACGAGGCCATTAAAAATATGATTACTTTCGCCGCTACACTTCAGAACTTGCGCCTGGACTTTGAAATCTTGAGGAAACTGTTATTGCTTATAATTATGGGATTAGGTTTGAACTTTCCAAGAAAAGTTTTACACGAAGCTATCTTTGGGCGATTAAAAAAATCTTGAAATTTTAAGAGGCACCTTTTTGTAGATGAGCCTGTTATTTGCATACAATGAGCTATAAATGTTGATATAGAAAGAAGAAAGAAAGAAAATTTGTATTTGGTTCAAAACATTAACTAATATGTGTATTTATCTTTGTTATCGTCATCGTTCTAGTCTGCCCTCTCTGCCCTCAAAGTAGAAAATTATCGAGCAATTTCATTTACCTAGATAAATGATGGAGCGTAGATTATTATAAATATATTGGTATGTAGGTAGCGGGAAGGCGCTGGATGCAGGCTGCCACCAACCGCCATTGTGGAAATCATTGGGGGATGCTTATGTTCGTTCAGCAGTGGACGTCCATGGCTGAAATGATGATGAGGATGATGACTCGTATCTATACAGGGTAATTGGGATACTCGACCTATTCATTGAAAGGGGTTTATTCATTAAGTCAAGTGAACCAGGGGTCGGAACTGTATGGTTAGCGAGCTGAGACAGTTCTTCGATTTTTAGACAATTTTAATTGTGAATAAACTACTCCACCCTAAACATTGAATTGATACTTTTCTAAATGCTGAAAAAATTGTGAACATTTAGAAAAAAAGTGCTTGGACTATACTTACATAATCTCAGAAATAAAAGGTCTTAAGTAAAAATATTTTTTATATTCTGTAAGGTTTTTTTACTTCCACTGGACATAATTTGTTGTTAAAGATCTCTAGTATTACCCCTTTCAAGGAAATAGCTCGATTATCCCTGTCACCCTGTATGTATTTGCAAATACAAAATCTCCGTTAGCACAGCTCCACCGTATTTATCTGTTTGACCTAATCCAATATGACCCAATTCATAAGTTCGATGTTTGAATTAGTCCGGAATAACCCTGCCTGAAGTTTCGGCCGATATTATTCGAACTCCGTCTACACTATTCACTTAACCGGATCCTTAAATCTTTCGTAGGAGAACCCTTTTATAAGGAAAAGAAGGCCAACACAGCGCTTATCGGCCCAAATCAGCCCACCTTACATTTTATCCCCCTATACTAGATTAACACCCTCGACGAGTTCATATATCATTACTGACCCATTCTGTTGATGTCTCTTTCACTCCAGTCAATTCTCATTAGCTAGTGATGTCTTTTCAGTAACCGGTATTAAGAATATCGTTATTTTATTTCATAAATTTCAAAAGTAATGTGATAAACCACATTGTGAATAAATATATTTCCAAAAATCTCCATTTAATCATATTCTATGGCATCCATTCCGGGTATATCCCAGAACATTGCCATAAGTAAAATAAGCCTCAAGGAGCATCTATTTATAAGATAGAGAGTACAACGGGATTTTGGGATAGTTGGTAAGTATAACGGGTATGCAATAAACGTTATCGGTTAATCATAATAACGGTAAAAATGAGTGTTATCGGCGAGTGTCAACTCACTGGGCCCTGATGCGTGGTCATTACCGTTTAATCGGCTAGATAAAAGAAGGTTTTGTTTTTACGAGTCTTCTTTGTGCTCACGATAATGATATTTCTCAGTAATTGAATAATAATAGTGCCTTGGGTTTAGGATTGTACATTTATTTTTGGTCTAGTTGTAGCAGATCTATTTACTCATGATTATGATCTTACTAGGTTACAAATTACAATCCTGGTATCAGACGTTATGATGAATCAAACAAATTGATGAAATAAATACCTATCTACCGTTTGGTGTAGTGGTTCGTACCGGACGATTAGTAAGCCAGAGGTCGCACATTCGATCTCCGCACAATACATACATTGGTGTGCATAATTATATCTGTTTGTACGAGTATTATAGTTAGGTCTGGTTGTTTTCTATGTATCTTATACACAGTCTGTAAACCATTTGTCTGTAACGTAAAATGCAGTTAACTAAACTTGGTACACTAAAAGTACACAGCGATTCTTTCAATTTGTGTATCCTCTTCTACGAACCCAGAGCCTAGTTAGCTACAAAAACGCCAATAGTAAGGAAGGCTTTTAATGTAGATACATCCCACGAAGGACACACGCCTCACCCAAACTAACTGCGGAGTGTTTTAGGCTAAATTCAATAACGCTGGTCCACCCGGCGTGGACGAGAGCGAGGTTAGCGGCTAACCTCACTGTCAGCTGTTATGAAACGTCCCTGCGACTTCGGCTAGGCGTAAATGCTAATATCAAGCGATATTAGAGAAGGTATTAGGTATGCTAACCAAATCACACTAACCTTCAATTGGTTGCATGGAATTAACTGGAATAAATTCCCATTTTACTTCACTATTCGAAAAGGTCTAAATTCGTATCCATTTCTCTACCTACAATTGATATGGTATCCTGTACTCTACACACACTCAGACGCAGCAGTTGGTACAATCTGTGGTCCATTAAATTACTTCAGGTACTTGGAAAAATATTGTTTATTTTATTATTTAACCTGCTTTAATACCACCTTCTGTATAAGTTAAATTCTGTTCATTTCCCATTCTTATGCAAACGTACCAAATGACCGAAAAATATCTTGACGGTAGCGTAGGGCTCACGTAATTCTTTGTTCCACGGCAGCATATTCAGATTAGATATTATTCCCCCAACAATCGCCATCCGGCGCCGGCGCGTAAACCGACGGCCGTCCGCGCGCGCGACAATGTCACATTCGCCTGTATTCGCCGAATGCGCTGCATTTTACAGTTTTCAGGAAGGCTTATTATGTCACCGGAAGATTTTTTTTGTTGCACACAACGAAGGATATAATTTAACGAATTTGAGAAATTCAGAGTGATCTAATACTTTTAAGTAAGTTTAGTTAAGTGATTTAAAAATAGCTGTGCCTCTACATAAATTCACGTGATTGAATTATTTAATTTAAAATGGTAGCGAAGCAATTATTAAAAATTAATTTGTCTTCAGACACAGAAATATCAAAAGCAGGCATTCATGCAAGCTGTAGGGGTTTCTTGAGTGACTGTTTAATTAAATAATAAAGTATTAATAAAATTAGTACCTAGCCATATACGAGTAAGGTATTTTAACAACATTTACATGCTATTCCGGTTATTCTACTGAAACAGCAATTCAAAATCTTAATCAAAAGAACAAGTTAATTTTAATCCAAGAGATGACACAATAGGATTAGAACATTCTACGCCGCACAAAGAACTGCAATTTTCCGCTTATTAAAGTTATGGTTGTCTCAAATTACTCAGTCGGTTTTAACAAAACAATTTATAGTTGAAAAACATTTCACAAACACGCGAAAATAAACAGCACCCAGGGAGCGGCATTCGAGGCGGGTTTAAGCAAATGAATTCAAGTGGACGTGTCCCTGTTATTATTTTAGCAGGTTAACTGCGCGTTTGGCACTGAAACTGTGTCGGACATTATTTGGCTTTTAAAAGAGCCCCGCTAAAACTAAGCGCTGTTTTGTTTATTGTGCCTTTGTATTCAAATTCTAAATAATCAAAACGGTCATAACAAAAATTTAAACTGTTTAGCCGGATTTAAACGAATCGATGCTCATGATACAGCGCTGCAACGAAGTATAGGTAATAATCAGAAGTTATTTTATGACGAATTTGAAGCTTGGATACAAAATTCCTTCACTTTGAATAAACTAAGACAAGAAAGTAAAAGTCGGGTGTATTACAAAAGAAAATGAGAGCTATTGGGATTTAGAGCAGAATTTAACAAAAGACACCGAAGAATTTTGTCAGTATGTAACCCAAAACAAGGCATCATAAGATGGCAACTATCAGGGAGACCTTCTTAAGACCTTGGATGGCTTGTACAATGTACATGTAAGAGGTACACGAGAGTATTAGGTAGGCTGTTGTTACGCGCACTAATGCCGAAGATAGCACACGAGCTGGTCGAGTGGCTTACAGCGGAGACGGTAAGCCGCCCGGCGCCAGCAAAGCCTCACGACAGATCGCTCCGCTAATACTGATTAATTGTTCAGCCAGATCTGCACGAACATATTTCGGCTGTTTTGTCTCCGGGTGTCGGGATTTGCGAGATAATTCAATGTTGCTCTGCGGAATAGATAAAAGACGAATTAGCTGGCGCGATGTAGGTACTGCTGGTTTTGGAGCAGCTCGTTGTTGAAGCTCTGATAAACTAGTCGAGGATTAGACTAACAAACATAGCTAAATTAAACTTAGTTTAAGACGTGGCAATTGAAGATATTCGCCAAGCCAAATAGCTTTGTCCGTAACTCAGATACAGTACATCCTGGATCATTGTGTTTTTCGTCCAATACTCTGATCTGTGTTTGTACTGTGATCTGAACCACAAACCTGGAACTATCGCGTTGATGGGTTATTTATTCAATAATTTACTCATAGGTTTTCTTCAATTTTGGTAAGGTAATACGAATTCAATGTGATGTAGAAATAAAACTCATAAAACTCATTTATTTTTGGAAGTAGGCCTTGAAAAATCACTTTTACACGTCCCAGTATAAACTAACCCTACCACTACTTCGGGACAATAAATGGGCCAGTGCGTCATAGATACTTACGTCTGTCGGTTCGCAAATATAGACTGTATGTGTCCATGTAATAATAACAACTTATCCAAGCGATTATTCGAGTAACGTTCAGTTTTTGGAGTTACTTCCAACGTAAGCAGGAAAACGGACCCCTTTAGTAGTGCTACCAATAATATCAACTTTTAGGGATTTCATATTTTTTTTCCTTTTCTAGTTAGAGACATCCACTACTGCACAAAGGACTTCTCTATGAAGTTTTATAACCACCGCTTGATAGTGAAGGAAGATTTTGCACATTCTTTTAAACTTTCACCAAGTCGTCGGGGTCGCTCCTACTAGAAGTTTGCTTCAATTACTTACTTAAAAAAATTTCATTATTTTTCACTTGTTTTAAATGTGAGACTATTTACAAGTATTCTCGGCCTGCAAGCATTAGACATGACTATCGGACGGAACTGACAATCCCGCCCACCAAAACCATATTCCAAAATTCTCTGCTTCTGTCCTGAGTGCGTGCCACATTTGGCCACCGTAGCCGACAACACCCCGGCGGGCGGCCATAAATCTCGCTAATATTGCCGGCCGTGTGCCGGACTTCATCTATAATCAACTTCTTTTCTTATGAACAGAGTTGCTATTGATTCCGCAGGGGCGTGTAGAGCAGCACGAGACAATTAAGCAGAGCAAGGTTGTTATTAGAAAAAAAAAATCTGAAGTAATTTTGACAGGTTCTTCATTAAAAAGTTGAACTAAATATACCGCTATCCGCACAAACGTTACAAAAATATGTTGTTTGATTTGATGACTAACTATTATTCTGCAGATTTGAATGTTCACTAGAATTAAACCCAAATAGCACATGAAACTACGTAATCAGCTTTTAATATCATGCTCCCGAATAAAGCGCATTTTACGACGGAACTAAATTCGAAATCGGTTTGATTGCGCTATACAAAATCATCGACGGGAACAAGTAAACTCGTATGAAAAGCCGGAATGTACTAAGCAATTTTAGTTTTACTTCTGCAGTAAAAGTTGTTGCATTGGTTTTTTATTACACAGCACGAGTAATGTGTTCTGTAGCGGCGGTATTAATTCCAGGAACACGGAGGGGTTGAGAGTTTAATTCTTCTGTGACGGCCAAATTCGCGCTGACAAAGGCTAGTTCGCTAAATGGGCCCGCGTTCGTTTAAATCTCAACTGGCAGGCGGAGCTGATTGAATACGTGTCGAGTCGCGAAACTGTTTGATCCTATTCCTATTACACGTGTCATAGAGATACGAAATACAAGTAGGTAAGTTTAATAATAATGTTCTGTATATTTCCAGTATTGTATATTATTATATTTGAACTCCTGTAACTCTACTACTCTACTTTAACCGGAGGCTTATGAAGATTTCGGACAAAGAACTATTCATTTGTGTTTCTTCAAGATTTTTCACTGAGGTCATTAAGTCAGTAAATATACCTTTACGTAGGTCATCATTAAAAAATTTAATATACCATGTTTCGAAATAACATAAGCGGGAATTTATATCACAAGACCAACAATTAATACAAAACAAACTTAGTACGAAAGTGTAACCGTAATAAGATAAAATCAAAAGATCAAGACGTTCCACCTCGGGTACACTTCACAATATTTTGTCTCTTATCAAATTTTCCAGCTTAGACCTGCCGTTTCACGCTTCGAAAACGTCAAACGAGCAATTTTCGCGCTATTCCGAATGCATAAAACTTTATGCGGCGCCGCAAGCCTGCGGCCAGTCCCGCGAGACCCGCGCCTCGTCCAGCCCCATGAAAAAAAACTCGCGTTTCCTCATCAAGTATGAGGACTAAAGGATCAAGATAGGCTGGTTTTCCGCAGCGTTGTAACTGTTAATTCCAAAGAACAGGCAAAACCTTTCCTCTTAACGAGGGAGGGTCATTAAGGAGTGTTTAACAACCTCCCGGAGTGTTTTGACCTTCGCGGCGGTTTTATGTGCTATTGATAACTTGGAACTATTTTTAGGATGCTCGGCACGGGCTAGGGGAATAATGAATTTTGGGAAACGCTTAGTTACAATTCCTTTGATGAGGGTGACCTCATTTATATTTGAGTAATGAACGTTATTTATCGTTAATGAATTGATTAATATATTTTCCCACTACCACAACTTAATACCATTACATAAATCTATTTCAATTAAAAAAATATACTTAGATTCGCATGCCAATCGATTATCGATTAACATCTACGTACGCTAATAGAAGCATCAGAGTAAATAAAGATTGAACCACACTCGCGACTCAAACCAACACCACCCATACGCAGAAAAAGCAAATAAAGAATCAGGGTTGCCAAAAATTCTACCGCGAATTTGGCAAAGCGAAGGCTAAGCCACGCATGACAAATCCCGCTTTTTACCTAGCTTTGTCCCTTCTTAACTTTTTCCTCGGTCTGGGCGTTCCCTTTTGTGCCCAACATTTTTTGTAACACACAAGAGTATGCCAGAGTAAATTCTTTCAGCTTTTGATCTGGTTTAAGGCATTTGAGATTCGTCTTGGTGACCGGTATTGTGTTTGTCTTCTAAGGCTGATTGTGTACACGATATCAAAGATTCTATTGAGTGGTTGATTTTTCAGTGTAATAATAAGTGCTCTTGTAATGTGAAGACCCTAAGTACTAAATACCTACGTATTGTACCATGACAAAGATATTATTTCCAAAGTCGAGTTTTATAAGAAATTGCACGATAATTTTTCGCCTGTTCCCAACTACGTAACTAGACACATAACTAACAATTTATCTGTTTAAGCAGAATGATTACTTCAACAACAACCCACGCGCAAGCCTCCTTCTGCGTACTCCGGTCCCAAAAGACGCGAGATCCTTCAACTCTCAGCCAATTTGCGTCGCAGAAAATTTACTAAGCTGTCAATCACAGGCGCAGATCGTAAATTTCACGATATCCAAATGGCTGAGAGCTGGATCTCTGGCAACGAAGAGCAGCCAGTCCGATTTAAGCAAAAGGTACAGTTAATCTGTCGATTAATTGTAGTTATATCATAATCAATCATCATCAGTTAGATCCTAATCACTGTTCCTATAAGTTCCAATTCCACTAAAGTTTTTGGAATTCAAAGTACTGTCAAAGTATGAATTAGTCGAAAGTACTTTTTATTGATTACTATCGCGATCCGATGATGTAGCGCTCTAGAGCAAAGGCCTACCTGACCCTTCATCACACCCACAAAGTCACAAAAGGTAATACAAATACTGCCTGCTCTACTCCAGCTATCTTGAAAGCATTATGTCAAGAGGAAAAGGATGAAAGAATGAGTGTGATGAGTTTTAATCTTGCATTAAACTTTCGATAACATTTCCCAGGAATTGGTCGATCTTAATTTAGGATTGTTTTTGCTAATAGCACACAGTTGGTGAACTCGCTCATTTAAACACGTTTCTCGGTACAGTTTAAACCCAAGATTCTTTGTGTATGTTACGTACCTACTTAGAGTAACTCACAAAGATAAGATGTTTTCATTACTTACTCTTGCGTAATATGCCTAATGGCGTATTATCAACAGTAGTTTCACTACTGAAACAAGTCTTGAAATTCAAATAAGAGATTTTCTTCGCTTGTTTAGATCGTTATAGATGTAGGTATAAATCGTAAAAATAATTCAGTCAAAATATTTTTTCTGAATTTGCGTTTTAATAACTTACACCGTATGGGTACACCATTTCGTCACGTTGTTATATCCCCTTCATCCAATTGATAGGTACTTTTTGTGATAGCAACTCCATCAGTCAACAATTATGAATAACGTCTTCACACACGATCCTTGCGTCCCTGGATCACGTCCCTCCGAGCTGATGCGGATCAATTTAACTTAACGGAAGTTAATTATCGTCACACAAAGGGCAGCGACTCTTTGTCCCGAATTCCTCCGAGTAAGTCCCACGAGCCCCGGACTCGGAAACTGTGATCGATTAGAATTATAAACTCGATTTGCTTAATCGGTTTGAAGAGTTTCTCTTGAACAGACCTATTACTTTCCAGTTAAATTTTTCTATTGGATTTACTGTTTCAATCGAAAGAAGGACGGTTGGTATTTATCTTCCTTTTGTGTTTAGGAACCTTTTGTATGACTCTGGCAATAGCATAACTATTAAAATGATGGACATAGAGAAACTGAGGATAGTTAGCCACATGAATGCAGACATGTTGACCTTGGAAGTAGGAAGCGATGTCCAGGAAATGTTTTCAGAATTCGTAAGTGCCTTGATCTTTATATGCAATGGCGCTGAAATCCAGTGGGTCAAGTGAGACACAGACTGCCACGCTGTTAACCCATCCGTTTTAAATGAAAATAATTATATACTTTTACATTCAATAATTAAAATGTATTGTATTACAGTTGATTCGAATTTCAATGATACATCCCGTTAATAAGGCAAAATGATAGTTTAATAATGAATATTTATTTGGTTGAAGTAATAATATATTTGGTAATTACCAAATATTATTACCGAAAACTATGTAGGTAAAATATTGGAGTAAAACGTCACAATTGGTTCTTTATTATGAAAATTAATTGGATACTGTCCAAAGGTAATAATGATCCATAATTTTAACGATAATTTTATTTTCATTAAGTTGGATATGCAAAAGCTCTTTTACACGTTCCAAGATAACTAATTTAATGAAACGAAGTAATGAGGGTCAAGCAAAAAATCGGTGTCTTTACATTTATCTTCGTTTTCGGCGAGTTTCCAGTACCTACGAGTTTAGCGTGAAGTTTTACTGACAGATTTAAAAAAAATGATGGAAGTCTCTGCTGATTTTAGCAAATACTAATCTCTACATCTATCTACTCGTATTATCTAGCTACAAACTATCATAAAAAGTAAAAGAGTCTGAAAAATAAATTTATACTTAACAAAAAATATCCATGTCTTCTCAGCACCCATTAATCTATTGTCCGAATGATGTCATCGTTGTTTAATGTCCCGCATACAGCAATGATTTTGTTGACAATTAAATTTCCGAATTAACTGCAGAAGATTACTGCATGACGCGGGACAACGAGGGCAACAAGTTAATAAATCACAGGCACAGGCCGCGCATCACGCGACCCGACTAATTTGATGTTTAGTTACGGCTGGCGATCAACTTTGTGTAATCGCTCGTAATCCGGATCATTGTAAAATATTAATAATCCTATTAGGCGATCACAAAACACAACAATGGAAACTTTCACATGCCAATACGCTGTTAGGCTAGTTATTATTTGCTTCGCGTCGAGAACTGGCAACAAGACGCAGAATTCACGGGCTTTATAAAACAACACATCCAAGTGATATTTTAAAATTTCCAACAATTCAGGCATGAAAAATATCAACCAAATAAAATATTTGACATAGTTTCTCAGCAACAACGTCCAATATCTGAATCGGTTTTGGACGTAACTTATTTTGATTCTGGCTACACCGCGGCCACCACCGCTGGAATAGCAAACAGGTCGATCCGCATCCAATCATCGCCAATATTTGCGGCCAGGAATTAGCATCGTAATGAGTTGCCCGCAAACCGCCTCATTCGATAAACACCGGTATTAATTATTCCGAGCCGAACGTTTGATATAACAACGCACGGCCGAGCACGGCAAGCTTGCAATTTCTGCATGGACTGCTTCGTCTCTCATTTGTCATTATCATCATCGATTCGGCTTATGGACGTAATATTCTGCGCCTTTGATGATTTCCGAGAATGATCCAATGCGGTTTGAAGTCAATGATCCATGCAATCAATATAAAATAGAAGGTATCTATTAATCTTAATTTAAAGTGCAAAAAAAAAACACCCAAACAGTTTGTCCATTTGGAAATGTATTTTCTATTCCATCAAATCCGAGGCATTCTCATAATATCGTCTTCATTCTGTATTTCTTTTCGCCATATTTGAGGAGCTTCTCAAAACATTAGCTAACTCCGAAAATGTATTAGCTCTCGCTCGGAGTCCGAGCACGAGCCAAAGTTTATTATTCGCGCGGCCGGCGAATCTTTACACTCGCTTCTGCACTTGAAATTTTAAACGAAATTCAATTCGCCAGACTTCGCGGGCGTCTTATAAAGAAGTTCACTGCCGAGCTGAAGTTGTAATAGCAATAAATAAACGCAGATGATAAATGGATATTGTTGAACAGATTTTATGGCATTTACAAATGACTTGTTTAAAGCCAGCTTTAGATCTTTTGTATCATCGCTTCACATACGTACCTTACACGTGTAGTAGTTTTTATAGATTCCACTGTTTATGATAAAAATTAGTTAGGATTCCTTATAACAATAGAATTTTCAACTTATGGGATGGCAAGATGTTTGTACTTGCTTATGAATAGAGTAACTGACATAGCCCGCAGAATCGCTAAAATCTGCCACTTGGCAGTAGGCGGGGCACATAGCTCGTAGAGCTGATGGCCGCTGGGGCAGGAAAGTTCTTGAGTGGCGACCACGAGCCGGAAGACGTAACGTGGGCAGGCCTCCCACTAGGTGGACCGATGTTCTGGTGAAGGTCGCGGGAGGTGCCTGGATGCGAGCGGCGCAGGACCGGTCTTTGTGGAAATCCTTGGGGGAGGCCTTTGTCCAGCAGTGGAAGTCTTTCGGCTGAAACAAACGATGACTAGAGTGTGATTGTAACATTTCGCTAATACCTACACAACATTTGCATTTAATAAACTTTTTAAACTCGTTACTTTCGTTATTATCATTACATTATACAGATACCTAAATTCAAATCCTCAAAGTATCGGATCTGGGTTTATTCTGGTCGTAAATTGTTAGTCCCCATAAAATTGTTACGTCGCGGCCACAAACAGACCGACCGAATATTTTGTTATAAATGGCGTCTTCTTAAACACTCAACTTTACTCATTAATTCAATTGATTGATTTCATTAAAATTGTTCCTAGTTCCTTTCAATTTTAGTTGGACGCAAACAATATTTTGTAAGGCGATTTAGTCTTCGTGTAACTTAAACCAATTTCAATAAAGGTATTCACGCTAACAAGTACTGATTAACTTAACTTTAATAACATAGGTACAAGCGTCACGAATAAACCGAGATTTATCTACAAAACCTGACACATAAAAAAAATAGTTTTCTCATGACCACAAAATGCGTTTGAATCCAGAAAACTCGCTTCAAAATGATTCCTCATCTAAGAGAAATTGTGTTCGTATTTCAATTTATTGTCATGTAAAATGGAATTAAGGTACACAACGTAAGCACGTGTAGATTTTATTTATGAGCTTGCCCCACCCGGGCCGCTTGCTGGCGGACTTAGCGGCCCGGATTGTGTGTTTCTTCAACTATTTGCTTTAAGTTGCAAAATTAATTTTACAGCGTGAGGGAGAGCTTGCGCCGTAATTTTCAGACGAAAATATTGTGTTTTGTCGTGTAAAGTTTTACTTTGTAATAGTTACATTTTTGCCGTGTCCTGTATTTTTCGTTTCGAGGGATTGCTTTGTTTTTATCGTAACTTAATTTTAGATGTTAGTAAATTCTCGTAGTAGTTCTGTGAAATTCACATTTTTAACGTTATTGAGTTGATATTGCAAAATACTTAAGCTACTGTAGGTACTGACTAATTTTATAGCTAAACCTATCTTTTGTCTAGTCCCTAATTTAGTGAAATTTTGATCTTGTTTTTTTTTGCTTGGGTTTGATTTTAAACCCTGTCACGCGTTGCGGCTCTGCTCACTGAATTCATAGGCTTAATAACTATGTAATTATAAAGTAACTAAGTAGGTACTATGTACGAGTAATAGTTTACAAGCACCAAATATTTTTATCGGGTGGTAGGTTAGGCAAATGGGGTTACACTGTACATACTTGATTGTATTACATTAGCATTTACTTATTTGAATTATCATTAACAAGTCCTCACCTTCAAGCGATTTAGAAATATCGCTTAGAAAATTCAATATCCGTCTTCGGCTACCTAGGCAGGATCCGGTGCGGCAGTAAATTGGCCCGGGCAAATAAATCCGGGAATAAAAGGATCCGCCATATTGCCGTTGTGTTTACTATTTATTTATGTCTCACTATTTCCTTTGCGGGACATTATATCTTAGGGATGTTTTCTTTGTTAATTTCTACGTGACCTCGGCGTGTTAGGTAAGGGGCCATGGATTATGTCGTTTTCAATAGAACCCAGGATTCCTAGTCCAAGTCCTACCTTATATAATTTACTGTCCTTTCGGTGGCAATAACATGCCTGTGTTGTCTTTTCTCATTTCGAAAAAGAAGTATTCTTTATTTTATTCTTCTTGGTTCTTAGCCAACTAGGTATCCTTCATGAAAATATTAATAAGCTATTTTAATATTTTTTCTTTCGGTACTCGAACAAAAGACCCATAAAGTTCTTCTTTGTATATCTTTCATAAATTATATTTTTAGAATTTACAAGCTTTGAATAAAACATGATTCTTGGAAAGCTTCAAGTTGGAATGATTATGTCATAATATTTATTTCATTTATTTAAAGTTCGGTCGCCCGCCGCCTCCAAGGGAGCCAACAAGTGAAAAATTAGCATTATAACTCTAGCCTTAATTCCGACATGACTTAGAGTAAAGTCGAGGGAAAAACTTAAACAAAATCCAGGTAATTGTGCCGCGTCCGTATCCCCTGTCTCCCCTTACAAAGACTCTTTAATTATACCGCCTTTTGCCTAATTTGACAACTTTGCCCAATTTTCTCTAATTCGACGCTTTCCGCTGTTTAATGAGTTAATAAAAATGTGATGCGACATTCTTTATTGTTTCAACAAGCGCATTCGTCTTGCAAAAGTAAAAGCGGTCGCCGGAGTAAAATTATATTAAAGTTAATGAAAAATATTGCGTTAAGTATTTCTTTTTTCATCGTCTATTTTGCTTTGTAGTGAAAGTGTACTCACAATGAGCGCCCTCGCTCGATGATAAGGCACCGCTTGAAATAAACAGTGTTCCGCGCGGCGATACAACGCATCGTGAGGCTGCATAAATACCCTGCTCCCTGCAGGAGTTAGGAGATATCTGCAATAACCTCATTTATGCGCCTACTTTATCATTCTACTAGTCCCGAGAATCATGATTTCACCTAATAATGTAGTACTTTTTAGTCTCTCTCGTCTATCACCGCAAAACAGATGCAAACCATATGATTTTGCCAGTCCATGTCTTGTATAGACAAAATATTCCAAAGAAGAAGGAGGAAGAGAAGGGAGGTAAAACGAAACCGAAACCTTCCTTCTTCAGAAGATCGAGACTACATAAAAAACCAGACCAGCTGGGCTAGCAAGAACAACGCGATACATTTCAAAGTAGAATTAAGCTTATTGACTAAAATTTACAAAATATATCGTTAAAATTATACCTCCTCGTTCAAGCTGGTGTACTCAAACGAGTATCGAATATTTTGTATTAAAATTACACCAAAAAGATACAGTAAACAAATTTGACACCGTGCAACCACGTGGTCGGTCAGCAAAAAAAGCGTGTGCAAATTAAACAATAAATCATGCGCGAGCTCAATGGCGGTACCGTCGGCGCCATAAGAACGTTAATTTATTTGCCGGGTGCCGCTGAGGGCTTTGGGAGTATGAAAATTTCTTCCACCGGGTATTGGAGCAGACGAGCGTGTAGACGCTTGGATTAAAATGGCCCAATAAACTCCTTAACCCCAACTGCAGGGTGATTTAATAAGTGTCCGGCCGAAAATGGATTTTCAGCCGAAAATGAAAACACAGCTTTGGTTTCAGTCTCATTTTCGGCCGAAACCGAATATTCGGTCGGTCATTAGATTTAATGGGCACATGACATCAGTGCCCAGACGGAAATACAATTTGAACTACTTAAAGATTTCTAGTATTGTTATAGTTTATCACACAATGAGTTAGTCAAACCGTGTTTCATCTTTGCTGCTATCTGCATCAATAGGAACTTAGTAACTTTATGATTTTGTACTCTTTATTCAATTTAAACTACTTAACAATTAACTGCACCGTCTATTTACTATGACTCTATAGTTAAAACATAATATTATGATTAACTTAACTACGTTACTTAATACACGTGGCTGCTACAAAAGTTATCTATAGGCATTATGCTATCAGTTGGGCGTTTAGTACGCTCGTTTACACCGCCCACTACCCCAACTGGGCCGGTTTAATTGGAATACAGTAATTTATCGTCGGATCTCCGTTATCCGATTACCGCCGATCGAAATTATATTTGAACGGCGAAATTAATTTACAACACGCATTGTTTTAGCATCATCTGATATTTGAGCTAGATATTAGTTTGCGCCGCTTTATTAATTAGGTTGTTGTGATTAGAGAGCGCTTCCGAGGGCTCCACAATAGTTGCGGGCGCGGTTGACTTTCGGTGTTAGTGGAGTTCAATTGGTGTGAATAGTTTGTCCATTGATTAAGCTTTGAATTAATAGATAGCGATTGAATCGCTTTGTTGTAGCCCCTTTGGTAGCCGAACGTTTTGACGTATTAATACCAATGACCTTTGATACCCACTGATTTGAACTAAAGCCCGGTCTGTGAGCACGTAGAATTTTTGTCCAATGACCCCCCCAAGCTACCCATCCTTATCGCTCGCGCGTAATTATATTGCTGTCGCGACTGGACAAAATTCTACGTGCTCACAGATCAGACTATAGAGTCACACAAAGAACCTATTCTATTACCTACCTATCTACTTATATCGCATATTGTAAAACAACAAAAATTACTAAGAGGACCTGTTTTATTACAATAAATATGACCTCATCAAGTCTTATATTAGACAAAAAAAAGTATGATTTCGCTACTACCACAAATTTCATTTCCCTGCTAAAATACGTTTACGCAAGTAAACACTCAAAGATTTAACTATGACGAGGCGCAGTACATTTATAGCCGGGAAATAAACCTAGCATGTTCATATAGAACATGTTGCCAACAGGCATAAACTTTAGATAGAATAATATTTTATTAGCAACCAAGCGACTGATCTGTATAATAAAGTTGTCGTCATCTAATACGAATGATGTTCTACCCAAAGTACCTGCGAGTACCTACTTCGTTTCAACCGAATGACGTCCACTGCTGGACAAAGGCCTGAAAGACCAGACTAACTAACCAGGAATACCCAGAGTGTTTTCATTTATTGTTTTAGAAAATTTTCAAAAAAGAAGAGCATGTAAATGTAGAGTCGCTTGATTAAGAATATTTTAATACTCTTCACTTACAAATCACACTGCGGTTTACATGACGTTTATTAACGTGTTCTGGCACTATTTAGTCTGGTCACAAACTTATTGGAATTAAATCAAGACAACTTTTTTTACGAATACATATTCAATGAAGTACTGATGTCAATGCCCTCTAGTAGGCACCGCACTGAATATGTAGCCGAGCGCTTCCCTGGCGACAGGAAAAAGCTAATAGAGACTTCCCCTTCCTTAATGATGTTTGTTTTTCGGATACTTTTATCGACGAAAGCACCTTATTTTAATCATTGGTCATGCGAAGCTTACGTAAGCACAATTGAATAAACATTGTGTCTAATATTTCTAATAAATGGCTCATAGGCTCTTATTTTACCAAATAACATAAAACATCGTTGTCAATTTAGTATTACTAAATAACATAATAGTTGGTTGATGTCTATTTTGGAGTAATTTGCTAAGCATTTGAATAAATTTAACTTAAGATCCAAACAGAACTCAATGAGCTATTAATATACCTGAATTAAACATTATGCCTAATATTTCTAAATGGGCTGTTATTTCACCAAATAACATCGTTGTCAATTTAGTATTACTAAATAATATAATAGTTGGTTTGGTTGATGTCTATTTCGGAGTAATTTGCTAAGCATTTGAATAAATTTAACTTAAGATCCAAACAGAACTCAATGAGTTATTAATATAGCTACCTGCGAAACGAATAGCTACTCTTGAATCTTTGAATCTCAATAAAGGAAGAAAGGTCATTGCCCAGACACGTGATACGAGTTAAATATTAATATTGCTATCACAGGATGTTGTAGAAAGAAAATAATGTTTCAACAAATCTTTCTTATTTGCTCGTATCGTTTTAAGCGTTGGGGTTCACGGTCAGACCTCTAAAGGCTAAAATGTGCGGCGAATGTGTCATAAGGCGGGGATCATAAACATGGTGTATTTGGGATGCCGATCACGGCGCGAGATGCGAAACTACCCGCAGTACAGTAACGACCGGGAGAAGGAATAGTGTTTTGAATTAATAGTCCAACCTTGAAACCACCGCAAACACTTAGCAAGCAAATGGTAGCTGAAGAAAAGAATATTTTTAAATTAATTTCTTTCTTGCATATAACTTAAAGTACCTTTATATTCAACGTATTCATTTTATTTGACTCTACATTCCTATGTAAAAAGTGCACATCTACGTGTACATTAACAATAACACAAATTCATGTTTGAATAGACATTGATTGAGAACGCGAGATGATTATTAACCATTTTGTGAGCTCTCTCTCGCAGTAATAAAATGTTGACCTTGTTATTTTACCTCAATAATAATAACATTCTTACGGAATACATGACTTATTTATATCACGAACCGCACAATGACATTACTTAATCTAATAACCAATTACTTTATTTGCTTTGGATTGTTACACAATACTGTGTGTACGAGTAACACAGAAAATGATCTTATTGTACAGACGACAGCACATCAAGCTCGTGGGTCTTATTGAGTTGTATTAAGAGTGTTTTTTTTACAAAAATTTAATACTATTTGTACCAAGAAAATATCATTATGGTGATTATAGGGCAAAGCAGGAAGTAAAGAGATAACAGGGTTATGTAACAAAAAAGTTGATTACAGACCAAACACACTTTCATTTTCAGTTGAAAGATATAATATCTTTATGAATCTTTTCGGTTCCTTTTTCAATTTTGGTTTTGTATCTTAGTGTGGTTAAAAAAATACACGACTATTTATTTCACAAGGAAATCAGTATGTCAGAAGGAGCAGACTTTTATATCCTCGAATAAAGACTATACCTACTGTGTTTATTTAGTGGGATCTTGACTAAGTTTTGTCTTGTATTCGTTCTGAAAATCGACGCGTTTGATTCAGCTACACATTTGAAATAAGAAATACATACAATTTAAAAAAAAAAAACAATTTTACATGAAATAATTTCACGCACTATATCCGCTATCAACCTTTAAAATACCGACGTGTAAACTTCATTAACACGTAAAATATCACGTACACGTGCGCTCTTTCCTGCAAAATGGCACTCCGTTCCGGCGCATCGTATCTTACGGCACGCTTTCGAAACTTTCTGTATTTTTCAATCACGCCGAAAGGAACCGGTAGTTGTCGTGCGCCGTGAATGATGGGCGGCAACCGCCAATTAAACTTTTAATGGATCAACCGTCAATGCATGGATGCCCAACAATCTGAGTTGATTAAATTTGCCACTTTCGTGGAAGCAAAACAAAGTGATTCAAATTTAAGCCACGACCATACATCCTCAAAAAGGAAAATATTGGAAAGCTACGTCGCACGCCTAATGAAGATTTTACAACTTTAAAAAGACTAAATTGTCTCTCAGATGGATTAAGTCCCCTTCTTTGCCAAAATACTAGTTACAATATGGTATGACCTTAAAGTAACTGAAAAAAGAAAAGGTTTGGAAAACTAAAGGCCATACATTTGCATAGTCTGAAGATCTATAACGACTCCCTGGATATTCATGATTCATGACAAATGAAATGCCCCGTTCTACTTATTGACATTCGGTACTTCGGATGCCAAACGAGGACATATACTGCGCATCCAATCAGTCGAAGTATTATTGCTGATCGCCGCTACCAAGAAAGCACAATTACATTATTAATTATAGCTTAAATCTTGGATAGCAATAGCTTTGCTGCGAAAATAATAACATGTTATAATATTCTATTTGCCTTACAAAAGGATCCCTAATTACTTCTGTTTATTGATTGATAGACGCTGTAGGTATTTAAAAGAGAAGAACAGTTCTTTGATTGTTACTAAGAGGATATAGTTTAATTTAAAAGGTATTGAGCGTCTATTCAAGAAGCGAACTGAGGTTAATCAAATTCATTTATGATTTAAGAATCGTGAACAACTATTATTACGAGTGAAAAAGCACTGACACTCAGGAGAAATAAATCCTAACATCAATGACCTTAGAAATGAACTGCCTCTAACACAAATTAATCTGCAGGACCAATTTAATAAAATCAAAATCAAAATTATCTTTATTTGTTTAGACTAATTAAATTAGTTCTTGCAAATCGTCAAATGCTCTTAAGGAGCCTATACATGTCTCATTCTTTTTTTGCCCTACCAGCGCTTCGAGACAAACATTTGGCAAGTGCTGAGAAGAAGCGCCGCAACAAACTCAGTCACCACTGTCTGCCGGTTTAAAAATATAAAAAAGTATTAGAAAAGTAGTATGTATGCTCGGTTGTAGATCTGTCAAAATTCAGCACAGCCATTTCGAGTTTTATTTCGAGCGTTGGCCAACCCACCGCGACGTATGGCGGACGAAATGCAAGAGTAAGTGGAACTAGTGTTGAAGATTTACTACCACTTTTTGATATTTTATCGATAAAAATAGAGAACGCAACTCTTAGTTAAAATGGAACGAGAGTTTAAATCGTATTTTATCGATATTTGTTAAGTGTTTACATTTGGTCTACTGTATGTATTGTATTACTGGTTCTACTGGTGGCCTGCTGAAAGAATACGTAACTTGTTTGATATAGTCAATCGTCAAATTAGACAGAAGCTAGAGGTAAAGGTTCAAAGGAGGTTTCACGTAAATTACTGTGCCTTTGGTAAAGTTATCAGATACAGAAGAAAGATTTGTGTGTATGTTTCCACCAATAATATTATTTCAACAAAATATCCAATGCGTAACATAATATTTTCCTCTACCCTGTAGGGTTTACATTTATGAGTAAGTACCTAACATAAAATAGCTGGTGTCTTTTAAAATGCTGCCAGTTATCGACATGAAAACGCTCGACTTTTTCCCAACCCTGAAGTCAAATAGCAGTACAATGTAGCTTTATTTCGCTATGTTAACTGAGTACAAAGTATGATTTACTTAGCGAGTGTACTCGAGATGCATGACGTCACAATGACGCCGTTCACTGTATCTCTCCGCTGCTCACTTATGTTTATTGGTGGAACATTGTTGTGTGAATTAAGTTCGGTGACATAGTGTCTGTTATGTACATATAAATTATTAGTGAATGAGAAGAAAATTAGGTGATTTCCATTTGTCCAATTACAGCAATACCTACAATTTTAACAAAAATGGGCTACCTAACTAAGGAAAAATTAAACCCCAAGTATTGAAAAACTACAGCAACCTACATAATAGTAATGACTGAGTTATGCTAAAAGCCTCTTGCGCCAAATAATCTCGATATAATCAATCCATATAACTTTCTACAATAATTATTCTTCTTCTATCGCGTCGGTTGTAACAAATGACAGTTTTATGACTTCATGAGTGGCGTCTGCCATTATCTAAAGAAAATTTCACTCTCACGCAGAATGTAGAGCCACACATTGAGTTCAATTACAGCTCCTACACGTGTATCCTCACCCCTAGCACGTAACATTTAATACGCCATATAAGAATGTCGTCTCCTGACGATATTAAAATATTCATACGACATTTGAATCACACTCATATTCCCTGGAATGCGATATCGACAGTTGCAAGTTTTCAAATAAAATTTCAAAGAACCAGTACAAAGCACTTCTAACTTGTAATCGGTGGAGAGACTCTTTGAAACTACCGACAATGTAATACTGGATGTTTGAATAAAACTTGTATTATGTTGGAGTACTTCGGAATAAGTTCACGGATTTGCATCGCGGAGCAGATCTGATGGCAGGCAAGCCGGGAGTCGTTTGAACACGGCTTAGCGATCATTTTTACGGTAAATATGTATGTTTATAATTAATTTTCTTGTATTGTATTTTTGTAATAAGATATTTGAAATATTTTTAGCCTTCTGAGATTCATAAATTTTATTAACACTTCTATTACAGAAGTAGATAGGCCAGCTTTTACAAAACGTAGTTGCTTTAAGCACTTACCTACTAGCAATTCAATCACGCGAAGTAAAATTGCGGCTTGATTGTTAAATGTTATTGAATTACGGCTGTACTAAGAGCCACTAAGTCAATTGAAATTGGTTTTCCATATAATACTATTTCAGAATTTGGACAGCACTCCATTTGTGAAGTTTGATTAATTCGATTCTTTGAGCGGCCCTAAATTAAGTCAATATTAACAAGAGTTGCAAGACGCGATGATAAAATTAATTTTGGCTTCACTCATTTATAGGCCCAAGGAAAGCAACTTGGAGGGTTTCTATTGAAACGGTATTGATAAATTGTAACTGGGCCAGTAGAACTCTTTTCCATTCGCGCCATGTCGTGGAAATTTTATGAGAGATCGAATACTCAATGCGAGAGTACTTATTGACATTGTTTTACATATTAAATACCTTTTGACAATCGTCAGATTGTTTGACAGACCTATAGATATTTTATGTTATTGTTTCGAATTCAATAAATTGTCTCATTATTAAATCGTAGTAATTTTTTTTTACTGGCGAGTACACTGCGCCAGTACTAGACAACGGATATAAACAAACTTCCCCATCTACCTCTCGGCATAGGTGTCCGTTTCGAACCACTACACCAAACGGCCGACTATGTTGTTTGTTTTTATTAAAACAAGCGTTTAAAAAAGAAAAAAATGGGTTTGAAATGCACTTTATTCGGGGAATACACAGTCCCTAAAGAATTCCCAAATTTTTAAACGAACCGAAACCCCTGCTAAGCTGGCCCACGGGAAAATACTAGTCTAATATAAAGCGCTGAAATTCTGTGCAAAACAATTTTCTTAGAAGTTCCGTAATTCTACTGACTCAGTGCTACGAATATAGCAGTTTCGTAGCACGTAGAATCATAGCTAATAAAACTCGTAGCAAGTGCAGCGCCTTGTACTACGATGATTTATTGTGCTCCAGTATGTAATATAACATCTGGAGGTTTGAACTACTATACTGTTCACATTTGAAAATTGTTGTATAGAGAGCCTTTTAGCTGTAAATAATTTTACTATCGCGTGGTTTAAAAGCATGTTAAAAAAATAATATTCCAATATTTGAAAAAATACTTAATCAATGTTGTATTTAGCTAATCATCCATGGAAATTCAACTGTATACGGAATGTATATTAATATAATCGTGTTAACCTGACCTTGCGGAATCATTGTGGAAAACCTTGGGGGAGGCCTTTGTCCAGCAGTGGACGTCATTTGGCTGAAAAGAAGAAGAAGAACCTGACCTTGGGTTGACCTATTCGAGACGGCCATTCGTAGCTAAATACAGCATTCATTAGCACACTGTTCAGTGAACTGACTATTGCCACAGAATAATAATAAGTACTACGTACAGAAGTTTTACTTCGCGAAGGTATTTAAAAAAAAATATGCTCAATGTCATTAATAATATGGTGTAATTTAGCCTGTCTCAAGAGTCAAGCACCATTTTGTTGACAAACGCCAGTGATCGGCACTGCGCCGAAGCTATAGGGCTGACTTCGGTAAAATGATGTGACGTGAGGTACCAAACTGCGGAAAATGGCGGAGGAAATACATGATTTAGCATGAATTATCATGAATAATATTAACTACTTATTTACCTCTCAGTGTCTATAGGCAACTTAAAAAAGTACATGACATTCTGTGTTTTTATTATTATTTAGGCAGTTAAATACTGCACAGTATTTAGTACACCATTTTCTTTAGTTTCTTCCATCATACACAAGAATACGCGTGCGTGAGTCAATGTTCGCTCGTATGTGAGGCCTTGTCGAATAGTATCCTGTAGGTGGGCCATCGTGCGTGTTTTGTTTTCGATGCAAACTCGCGGATATGAACAGGCCTGCTATTAAATTGCATCTATACTTGTCTGTTCGAATGACCGGTGTCAAGTGACCAGTAAATACTCAAATACAAGTAAATAACTTATTAGGTTATGTCTATAATAATATGAGCCTTTTTAGTAAAAAAGATCTACTTAAAAATTGAGGATTAAAGGCCTGAAAATTTTGATTTTCATTAAATGAAAGGTTCAAACAGACAAAGTCGTGGGTACGTTTATAATTTTTTTTTATTAAGCACTCACGGGTATAATAACATGTCTCTGACACTGTACCTTGTTAGGATCTATCAGGAATTATGAATGTTAATTAATCCAATCACATGCAAATCTAAACTTCTATTGAATCAATAGGCTAGTTTCCTAAAAAAAATTTTTTAGTCCGTCATGTTTAATATCAAAAAATATTTGGCACATGTATTTTTATTTGTCAATCTAACAAATAATTTCATAGTTATGGTGCGTTGAAGTTCCGCGCGACATCCCAAAGACCTAGACCGCATCTCACTTAACATCAGGTGCGATTGTGGTCAAATACCTGCCTTGTTATGCATAAAAAAAAAGTGCGGCACTTTTATGCACTCATTGACGTCACGAGCCTCTTCTTATGAACTTTAGCGCGCTTTATCTCTTTAAATTTTCATTACTTTGAAAAAGTGAAAAATACGTGTAGAGTATTTTTTGATAACTTAACTGACGGACTAAAATTAAAACTCTTGCTTTTTGACCCAGGAAACATCCCTATTAACAACAGCAGTGGTACAAGTCTAGGGTTTCTGCTCGAGCTTTCTCGAACTCGAGAAAACTCGAGAAATTTGGCTTCATTCGAGACGAGAAAAAAATTACTGGAGCTCGAGAATTCTCGAGTTTCGATTTTGAAGCTTTAATATTCTTGAAAGCCTATTTTTTTAGACAAAAGTAAGTTTTTTTATTATTTAATAGGTTAACATTGCTTTTAGACTGGCCCTTTCATTCCTTTTTTAACTGATTTGAGTTGCAAGTAATGAATCTCAATCGAAAATAATAATGTTCACCTACGAGTATGCTATATTTATTGGTTCTATATTGGCTCACATAAAATTCTAAATCCTATTCTTTGTCTTACTACCGATTTGTGTTCATAATAATCTCTCTTCATAATTTTATTTTTCATACTTTTTTTATTCATAAATTTTTATTACTACCATCGGAGCTCATAACAGTTAGTAATCATAATTTTTTTATCAATACTGTTACTACCAAGAACCATTTAAAATACATAATTTTTATTTTCAGATCTTTTTTCTTCATAACATTCATTGATCATATTGTTTTAATTAATAATGTTGTTACTAAGAACATACTTCAACTCATAATGTTGTTGTTCAGAATAATTTGCTTTATAACAGACATACTTGTATCTTTAAAAAAATCATATAAATTTAATAGAGTAGATAAGCATGCAGAGCATGCAGCATGAAAGCAAGCATGCAGCATGCATTGGTATCTCCTCGTCTCCGGCGCTGCGGGATGTGCAGCCCTTCCGCCCTTGCGTAACGAGGCTCAGGCACCCACGCTTGCTTCCGCAGCTTCGGCTTTTTGGCCTCATCCGCTCCAGCTCGCCCGGGCGCCTGAGCCTCGTTACAGCGGGCGAGGGCTGCCCTCCCTCCGCGCCTCCGGCTTTTAAATTACACTCTAGGGGTAGGGCAGACAAGACTACGTGGAGTCGGTTTTGCAGCGATTCGTTTCTGTCACGTTAGTTTTGTGGCACAAAATATTGCCTGTTTTGGACCATTTCAAATTAATTTAATGTTAAAATACGATTTAATACGAATATAGACATCATGATTTTCAATAATATGGATAAATACACTTATGAGTAATAAATTTATGAAAACAAATATTAGGATACATCACATTTATGAATATTATAGTTATTTATTCGAATGATTATGAGTTTCGATCATTAGTATAGAAAAATATATGAAAACAAATATTAGTAAAAACTAAGTGTATGATTAGTGATATTATGAATATCAATGATTATGTTTTTAAATATGTAGGTTTTAAATTTTTTATGAAGAATGATCATTATGATATCAAATTGTATGAGAAATATTTTCGGACCTCCAATTATAGGAATTGAAAAGTTATGTAAGAAAATGCGCTACCATATTTATTATGTTTGTTTAAGTGACTGATTTAAAGATTGAAAAATATGTTAACTGTTTGTTAGGTTAAGTACTCGTAAATACGTTTATTCAAGTCGTTATCTTTAAGAAATTTAAAAATTTACTAACAAGTTTTTTTTTGTTTATAAAATAAATGTAGGTTTATTATCGTAATTTTGCTATTAATTTGGACTCATGTTCTTTGGAAAACACGTAATTCAATTGTAGCTCCACATTTTATTGTTATTTATCCTTAAATTACACGCGACTTTATGACTTTTGATCCTTTCATTAATTACTAAGTAATGATTATTAGTTAATATTAATTACGAAAGAAGATTTTACTTTTTTCTTTCTTTCCTTACCCAAATAAGTGGTACTAAATTCTAATATTTATTGTTGTGCAATATAAGTAGGTATATAAGATTTAAAAAAACCTGTTTTTTATTAAATTTCAGCCGATTTCAACAGTTTTAATAAAAAGACTCGAGACCCGAGAAAACTCGAGACTTTGGCCTCGAGAATTCCCGAAACTCGAGAAAAAAAATAGGTCGAGAAATCAGAAACCCTATACAAGTCCTTTTGTGGCTAGCTATGCACTACCGGCGTCCCGTAAGTGCATAAGCCGCCCCGTATGAGCAAGCCCACGCCGCAGTAACCGGCTAATAGCGCAAAGACATGAGTTATACGCCGTGCGTTCGGGAAATTGGTTCGGTCAGCGACAATTTGATGGCAATTTGCCGTTATTACTGCTGTCTTGTGTTGTCGTAACTTTCAGGGGCCGTGTCAGAAGCGACGAGCGAGTGAATTTAGTGTAGAAGATGATGTTCACTGTTATTTAATACAATAACTCCCACAATTAAATTAGGATTTAAAGCTAAATTTTCTGCTGACTGATGGTGCATGATTGATGGGAAAGGCGAATTCACATAATATTATGCTCTCTAACAGAATAATTCGTTGTTTTTATACAATACCTATGCCCCATAAATAACTATACGAAAACAGTGATAGTTGATGTCAGATTCCGTAAGAATTACAATAGTTTCCCCATCGTTATACAAATCAATATCTACAACCATCGGTGCAATAATTTTTCATACCTATCTACCGATAAGCGCCTGCAATATCTTGCAAGAAATGAATGTGCTTAGTTCTGACATAAACACGATTTACGATGATATGAACAGTTTTAGCGTTAGCGTTTCCATAAAAGTTCAAAACAATAAAATAACTCAGAACCGCTACAGCTTACCAGTTGAGCCTGCCTAGCCGGGACAGAGCCGCGTCGGTCGGCTATCGGTCTAATAACCGCTGTTTTCATACACCCGTCGATTAGCGACTGCTAGTGCTACCGCTAATTCACTTACCGTATGAGAACCGACGGGCAGTTTCTGTCCTGCACCTAGTTGGAGTAACTTAATTGTGGGATAGCGACGCAGTTATGTTTTAATAATAAATCAATATTTTACAATGAGTAGAGGATATTTTTAAGTTTATTACAAACTGATCTGACTGGTCGCCGTCAGTCTGTCAGAGTGGGTGACGTGGCAAGCAATATGCTAAAAATAAGTTCTGGTGTTCCTCAAGGAAGCATTCTTGGTCCAAACCTCTTCTCCATCTACGTCAACGACCTATTAGATCTATCTATTGCCAACACAACAATCATTTGCTATGCAGACGATACGGTCGTACTTTTCAGGGAGTCTTCTTGGGACAATACAAAAAAGCTGGCTGAAAATGGTATGTCAATTATAGCTGGGTGGCTTGATCGGAATCTACTAACGCTCAACACAAAGAAAACTACATTCTTGGCGTTCCATAAAACTAAAGCAAACTCTCCTTGTAATCTGTCATCAGTCGTCATCCACGAATGTCAATCACGAAGCCGTCCTCTTGCGACTGCGGCTGTATCCACTGCAAACGCCTGCAACTGTAAAAGTATTAGTAGGTCAGGCTGCGTTAAGTATCTGGGCATTCTTATAGATGAAAATCTCTCGTTCAAAAACCAAATCTCAATGTTATCCGGACGACTCAGAAAACTTTTGCATATTTTCAAGGCTCTTAGACGATGTGCCCCCGATCAAATTCTCCACATGGTATACACCTCTCTATGCCAATCCATCCTCATCTATTGTATAGGCTCCTGGGGCGGCTCCTGTAAAACCAGATTCATCGAGGTGGAAAGGTCGCAACGTGCCGTTCTTAGAGTGATGCTCAAAAAGCCGTACCGCTACCCTACGGACTTACTTTACGAAGAAACCAAGTTGCTTCGTGTCAGACAACTGTTTATATGGCGGGTTTGCTGTGCTCAGCATAAAAAAACCCTGAACTCGCCAGAATTAGATGCACTAATGAAAAAACGTGTGTTTCGAATACCGGTACCTACGGTCCACACCACGTTTGCCAAACGCCTTCCTCTGTTTTCACACCCCCATATTTACAATAAAGTAATCCGAAAATGCCCCCTAAAAGACCTATCCCTATATGAAGCCAAACGTAAAGTCAAACTTTGGTTATTGGATCTTAATTATGCAGATTCGGAACGAATCCTCCCACAATCTTGACATGCGACTCATCTCACACTCTCGAACACAACACTAACACTCACACACACACACACACATAATTTGTTCATATATCACAATATTTATGATTCATAATCTTTAAAAAACCACAATAATAGTCACCTGATAAGGAATCGGAGCTGTATATTTAATGTAAAAATGTAATCTGTAATGCTCACTCAACACAACTACTGCGACACAGGCCTGCGAGCCTAGTGCAGAAGCTGTGGTTTATTACATCACAGGAAATGATATTTGTGAATAAAGATTATTTATTATTTATTATTTATTTTATTGATTAAAGTGTCCATCGAGATAAAAGCTGTGTTGGTCATACTTTTCCCTATACCTATACGTGCCATTTGGGTTACTGACGTGGGGCATGGTTATAGCACAGATTGTTTTTAAGATACCTTCGTTGAAATTCAAAACTACCAATAGCTCTATATTTGTAGCTTAGACCTCAAACAATTGACTGGTTTTGGATTGTGTGGCTGCTGTGTAATCAGTAGGTATGAGCTTTAATGTTTGTTCTGCAGTAAAACACGAGCTGAAATCAATATTAACATGAACAGCGGCGGCAGTTAAAAGTGAATAAACAACGGCAACAGTAGTAACGTCACGCAGATAGCTACAGCCACGCTGCGATTGCTGCAGATAGCCGCACCATAAAATATCGAGTTCCGGTGTAAACATACAACTTTGATACAACTACATAAAATCCTTTTTTTTTTGGTAGGTATCTGTGGAATTCTGAATTTAGTTTTGACTTTCATTTTCCCAATAGTAAAGTTATCTTATGTAAGCACAATCCTTCGTTTTGCTCTGGTAAATTAGAAAGAATCAGGCCCCGCCCTGTAGTTGAGACTAAATGACCTGATGATGAAACATAATTATACATTTCAAACAAATACGGTTACTACATTTTAGTAATTAGATACTCATAGCTAACGAAGTTTACCTTGCATTGAAATGTGTAAATACAATGTAATTCATTCCCCTGATACTCTTATTTCTACCATAACTACAAACGATAACATAACACGAAATAAACTTGAACGTCCATTAATACTCAAAATATTCATCAAGCCATAGTTTCGGTCTCCACTAAGCACTGTCGAAAAGAGTTTAGTGGGGCTTCCGAAAGTTTCTCGAGTGCGGTCGAACCCTTACTCACGCAAAACGCATAAATTAATTACGAAAGCAATATTTCACGATAGCTGTATTAAGCCGCAGCTCGTGTTTCATTCGAATGCTGCATCCCGCTAATTAATTTTGCTTAATTATATTCACAAAGCCACTTAACCTTAAATTAAGTACCTAATTAATATTTATAGGAAAATTTCTGTCCTATCAATTTACCTTCGCCATCTAAAATTAGATATAAATAATTGTAAGGATTACTGTTTCTTAGAATTCCGAAATCCTGAAGCTAGACAATGTCACCAAAGCCCCAACCTCTGGTAGATTTTCTTGGTATTTCAGGATCAGACATCATTCGTACAAAGATACATTTCTCTTGTGATTCATTCTTATCAGATTTATGTAATTAATTAACGATCAACTTAGGAATTATTTTATTAGGTTATGTGACTCTGAGTTATGAAAAACTAATCACATCCAATACATTAGTGGTTCGACCGCTATATTCAGCAAGACTGGAATATTTTTTGTATCGCTTTTGGTTAGAGAATTGCGCTCAATCGATTAGGAAGTTTTAGGAACGATGTTCAGGTAGGACAAATCTCTTTGTATATCCGTGCCGAGTTTGGATAGGGCATTGCATGCTTGAATCAAGTTGATTGTCCGAAAACTTTGGAAGGCAGGTTAAGCCGTCGATCCGATTGAGCCAAGTTCCACGTATACTTTCTATAGAGTTGTCCTTCTGTACACGTGTACAGAAGGACGTACTATTAAATGTTCTGTGGTTCGACGAGCTGCTCGTCGAACCACAGAACATTTAATAGTCTGAGCAGCACCGAAGCTTCAGACCGTAACTTTTAAAGCTAGATTTCATAGCCAAAGCTCGAGATAAACAGTACAAGCCTGGTTTAGTTTCATGTACCTTTCTTTAGTAAAATAAATCCAAAAGTGACAGAACAAAATGCTTATTTTACTTTCAGTGGGCTTACCTACTATTTTTTTCGGTGAGAAATTGAGTTTTTATCTACCGAATTATACGTAAATTACTATCATGATCAGCTGTTTACTGTTATTATTTTTCTGTTTATTTTATTTTACAAAAATTAAAACTATTTTTAAACAGTATTTTAAATGCGTAACCCTTCTTTCATGACTGACTGAATCGAAAAACAATTAGCAACGAGTACTATTATCACCGTAAGAATACAGAATTATGAAAATGAAGCTTAACACCTCCATATTCCCCATCCAATTAGTGTAACTAATACGAAATTACATATTAGAGTAGTTGATAATAGAGTATAATTGATAAACTCAATCCCAAATATCGCACCCTTAATAATATAGGGGCACAACTCAAAATTTTTGGTTTTTTACTTTTTGTACTAGAGAGGCATATTTTCGTCAGTTCTACAAGATGGCTTTCACAGAAATCGAAAACAATGATCAGATTAAAGAGTTCTACATTTTGTGCCCCTTCCATACTTTCATCTATCTTTCCGCTAGAAGGGCTGAATCAGAGACATGCCGATATTTGTCGAATCCGGCCCCCGCGACTGTGGTCCAATTTGGAGTTGTGCCTTTGTGTGACAAACTTTTAAGTAAGTGTTAGTGAGCTAAGTCTAATTAATTCCATATATTTCTAATAATATGTTACATTTTCATTTTTATTACATTGATAAAGTCCCGTTAATCATAGAAAATTATAAAATATAACTTTAACTTTAGTTAGGCGGACCATGGATGGGTGTTTGTAGTTAAATTTATAACTCTCCTATAAAAGTAATTTGCTTCTTGGTATTAATTTTCATACCTATTGGTTGATTAGGAGCCTATAGAATGTTTTATCGCGATGCTAAGAAATAAAGCGGTGGTTATGAAATACTTCCCGACAAATAAACTAATGATTTATAAAATAAGAGACATACCTACGTGTTAAGGCTATTAACGTTCGCTCGGGGCTCGGGTTGGCTTTTTTCTTTGTTTATTTCATGAATAAACGCACTAGTCAGCCAAAAGGTGAATTACTTTAATATGTTAGTGTTATAATTTATAATTATATTCTTTAATTTATTACGGTCACATAAATTGATGCTAATTAATCACTCAGATTCTGAGGACTGAGGATACATCGAATTTATTTTAAAATTATCTTTTCACGTATTAAGTTACTACAATTTTACTGATCAGCTATTAGACCTTGAAATTTTCAGTTTGTCTAAATTTAAGTTCTAAAGTGCTTTTTGTCTTAAAAATGTGAGTTCGTAATGTAATCTTGTGTTAACACCAATTTTTATTAATATGTGGCAAATATTGTACACAAAAGCAAAGAAAAAAGATCGCGGAGTTTGTGATAACAAACCAAGCATACTCTGGGATAAAAATTGTACAAAATATTAAATATTGGGTGTCCAATATCGTCGTAAACCTTGTGTACCTAGACTCTTTGCAATACTGAAGTCAAGCAGGACGTAAAGGGCTTCTATTTGGAGGGCCAAAGATATGTATTGAGCTTTCTAATCACATAAAATGATCAAAAGCAAAATGATGATGAGTACGGAAAAATTAAAAGCAGCTATCTTCGATAGACTACAAATCCGTGCTCTTATAAAATACTGTATTTGTAAACCATATAACACAAATTGAATCTGAAGCATGGCTAAGGTGCTTTAGTAGTAAAATATTTTTTGGGGAATGTTAGAACACCAGAATAGATATTCTTTAGTTCAAAATTGGTTGCTAAAATCCTTCAAAAATTACACACGCCAATTTGAGTATTAAATTGTATTTTTTACAATAGCCATTTGAACTGATTCCCACATAATGTGGGTGATTATAGTAAGGGACAAGGAGAACGGTTCCTTCCACCAGGACAGCAGGATAGTGAAAAAAAGATACCAAGGTACTGGCTGTTGGACTTTAGTAAGTGATTATCCTGAACAAATCCATAACAGAAATCCTTACAGAAAAAGTTTTTGAAGGTTTTTTCTTTATTTGATAAAAAGCATATTTTTTATAGGGTAAGAGTCCCTATCTATGTAAGTAAAACTATTTTGAATGCATAAAATTAGTATTTTCATGTCGGTTTTCTCAGAGAAATAGCTAATAGTCTTTATTTTAATCTAATTAGACATATCTAATAATTTTCTAGTATTCAGCACCCTACTCTTATACTGAATTGGCTATAAGCTATATATATATATACTATACCGCACAATAACTGTCCCCAATGTTATTGGGCGTAAATCAATATAAAAATCGAATAATACACTTATTTTTAAATATTAGAGAGCAATATTAGGGAATATTCCATATAAAACAATTCAGCCTAAGGATTAGATGGGCACAAGTACAAGTAATACCCAAAATCACAACAACAGAAATAGTAAAATAAAGGCCTAACTTTGAAATATTTTTTTAAACATTTTTTTTTACATACTCATAATCAATATTTTCAAAAATGTCTCATGTCAAATTATATAACAGATACCAGTGATGAAGTATGCTTAGTTTGAAAGTTGTAGCTGATAAAATAAAGATTTTAGAGCCAATTATGTAAAAAACCGCGATCCGCCGATTGGTTTTTTGGCTTTTCCCAAAAAACTGAATTTTGGAGTTGTGCCCATTCATTATTAAGGGTGCGATATATTAAATTGGTTGGTTGATCAGATAAATAGGTATCTCAAGCAAGTTCAATTTAAATGACGCTGGTCCTAGACAAGCCCTGCTGCATGTTGATATTTACAACAGATTTACAAGTTTCAATATCGGCCTAAACGGGCTTCTATTAAGTGTAATATCTACAATATTATTTTAATATCGGTCGGTGGACGGCGCAATCTTGGCCGAATGTCGCTTAAAGCGCTTCGGTCGCTTGTGGGGGGTGGTGAGGGGGAGTCGTCGGTTGTAGGTCCATGTATTGATATTTAGGAGACATTTTGCTGTGCTAGCTTCTAGCCGTCTCACTATGGAGCGAAATTGAGATTTATGGACATAGCGATTTTTTTCACAATTTCTATTTGAAAAAAATACCTATCGATAGGTTACGTTATTCTGATGAATAAATGCTTCACAAGTTTTTCTCTAAAACCAACAGTTTGACTGGAAAAAAATATTTTCCATTTTCGTTGTATGGAATGAAACATAAAGTGGTCGATTTCGACTAAGCCTTGACAGATCTTGCTTTGAAACTACTTAAGCCTTGTTCTATGGCTTGTTGACTGTAATCCTACGCTATCAGCGCGCATCCAAAGTTGCCCGTTCACAAGTTATGAGGTTCTGAAAAATTAAAAAAAAGTAAGTAAAAGTGACTTTTTTTTGGAATATCTTTTAAGATTTAACAAAAATATAAAGATTTTATACGTTAATAATGTAAATTAACCTTAAATTACTGCTAAAAACACATTTTAATAAACTTAAAAGGAATTAAATCAGCGATTTTTTTTTCACAATTTCTGTTTAAAAAAAATACCTGTCGATAGGGTATGTTATTCTGATGAATAAATATTATGAACGTTTTTCTCTAAAACCAATAGTTTGGCTGGAAAAAAATATTTTCCATTTTCGTTGTATGGAATGAAACATAAAGTTGTCGATTTCGATTAAGCCTTAACAGATTTTGCTTTGAAACTACTTGAGCCTTGTTTTATGGCTTGTTGACTATAATCCTGCAAAAACAGCGCGCGCCCAAAGTTGCCCGTTCAGAAGTTATGAGGTTCCAAAAAATGAAAATTAAAGTAAGTAAAAGTATCTTTTTTTGGGTATAAATCTTTAAAGATTCAACTAAAACATGAAAATTATATACTTTAGTAATGTAATTAACCTTTCTCTTGTCGTCTTATCTAAAGAAAAGTCAATTTTACTTACTTTACTTTTCATTTTTCGGAACCTCATAACTTCTGAACGGGCAACTTTGTGCGCGCGCTGTTAGTCTAGGATTATAGTCAACAAGCCATAGAACAAGGCTCAAGTAGTTTCAAAGCAAATCTGTCAAGGCTTAGTCGAAATCGACCACTTTATGTTTCATTCCATACAACGAAAATGGAAAATATTTTTTTCCAGCCAAACTATTGGTTTTAGAGAAAAACGTTCATAATATTTATTCATCAGAATAACATACCCTATCGACAGGTATTTTTTTTAAACAGAAATTGTGAAAAAAAAATCGCTGATTTAATTCCTTTTAAGTTTATTAAAATGTGTTTTTAGCAGTAATTTAAGGTTAATTTACATTATTAACGTATAAAATCTTTATATTTTTGTTAAATCTTAAAAGATATTCCAAAAAAAAGTCACTTTTACTTACTTTTTTTTAATTTTTCAGAACCTCATAACTTGTGAACGGGCAACTTTGGATGCGCGCTGATAGCGTAGGATTACAGTCAACAAGCCATAGAACAAGGCTTAAGTAGTTTCAAAGCAAGATCTGTCAAGGCTTAGTCGAAATCGACCACTTTATGTTTCATTCCATACAACGAAAATGGAAAATATTTTTTTCCAGTCAAACTATTGGTTTTAGAGAAAAACTTGTGAAGCATTTATTCATCAGAATAACGTAACCTATCGATAGGTATTTTTTTCAAATAGAAATTGTGAAAAAAATCGCTATGTCCATAAATCTCAATTTCGCTCCATAGTGCGTCTGGGTGGATATTCTAAATAGCACATATTTACTCAGATACAAAGTATTTTTGGTACGCCTGCCTACATCCTAGCATATAAAATACCTACTCAAATATCGTAGATCCATCACGCTTTTGTGACGAAAAAGAACAAGAAACAACACTTTCACATTTGAACAATGCGTAATGATAATGGATACATTTGATCTTTACATGCCAATATAATCAATCATTTGCATGAAAGCAAAACAATACTTCATGGAAGAAAGATGATCCATTAATTTAACTGGCACAAAAATGTATATGTAAACATAAAGCTAACACGAAAAGTTAGTAGTTTTTCTAATCCCAATCCCAACTAATATTATAAATGCGAAAGTAACTCTGTCTGTCTGTCTGTCTGTCTGTCTATCTGTCTGTCTGTCTGTCTGTCTGTTACGCTTTCCCGCTTAAACCTCGCAACCGATTTTGATGAAATTTGGCATAGAGATAGTTTGAGTCCCGGGAAAGAACATAGGATAGTTTTTATCCCGGTTTTTGAAACAGGGACGCGCGCGATAAAGTTTTTCTGTGACAGACAAAATTCCACGCGGGCGAAGCCGCGGGCGGAAAGCTAGTATTCTATAAAGGATCTTTATGACGTTTGTCTGAACCCAGTTAAGTTACTGTACGGTTGTTGTAGAGTTTTAAGAGTTTGTATAATTAAAACAATGTTTAATAAACTAACTGCCATTGCTCTCGTAAATCTTCAAAAACCATGTCACGCCCATAACTTTCTACTTCAGGTCTGGAATAAATAGTTAAGATTATGTTAGATATTGACATTTACCCGAAACAGCGGGCCCTGAACCCTGACGAGGGTACAACGAAGGTCCGAATGCCCATTAAAAGTTAGATTAGTGACAAATTTCCGATGGATTTTGAATAATATCGGAGCTCACTATCTTCCCTCGTCTCGATTGTAGCGATGTTTCAACGCGACTAATTCCGAATGAGAAAATTGTTTCGGACGCCTCGGAATGAAATGGGTTGTTTTTGTACTTATTCAGGGACGGACTGAAGCGCAAATTGAACTGTTCAAAACCTATTAAAGTTGCTATAAATAATTTGAATACATACAAACTCTAGGCATATTGCGGAGTTTAGATTTAGTTTAAACTACATAATAATGAATCAAAACGGTTGGAATATTTCAAATGGCCTTATTTAACTGCGAAGCTTTTGTAATTGAAGTCAAAATGCTCAAAACATGTACAGAAACTAATAAGGCGCTCCAATATTAACCTGCTGCGTTAGATACACTGGCTTCAAATTTTTTGTTGTAGCCAAGGGCGTTGTTGCTATAGCTTGCTACGACACGCGCCGTCTACAGCGCTCAGTGTGCCGCAGCCTTAACATCGTTTTGATTAAAAAGTCGCAAGACGTGATCACTTGCGAGTTGCGACGTCAAACAGCAACGCTTGCGGTCCCTCCGCGGCAATCGTCGCGTTTTTAATAAAACTTGCGCCGTTACTCAGAGCGTTACGCGGTTTGTGTACAGAGCCGGCGCCTGTTTATTGGCCAACTTCGACGATTCCACCACATCGGAATGCGGTGGAACGACTTTCGATTTTGTAAACTTTTGTTTTGGAAATTAAGTCGTGGGATGGGCTGATGGTGACATTTATAAGAGCGTGTCTTCCAGAAGCGCAAAACAAAGATACGCCTGAAAATATACCATCTAAATGATTTGGCAAAATCTTTAGGCAACGCTGACAAACTTCGTTATGAAACAAAAAGAATAAACGTGTTTTAAGGCTTAATAACACAGATAGTGATCATGTAAGTTTATGTGCTTCGTAACCTAACAGAGACGATGATGTTGATAGCGACATTTTGTTATTATTATTTAGGAGGCACTTAGTAGACACTTAACTATTCAAACAAAAAGAATATCAAAGTTAGTGTTCTTTATGCTAAAACTTCTAAAAGACGTTAGACACAATCCTGTAGTAACCGTGTTATTAAACTGAACAAAAAACGTCCGAGACAAGCGGAGAAGGAGTTCTAATTGCTTTAGTTTCGAGCAACTCGTAACTGAAAAGTCCCAGAAGGCCTGGAAGGGCAAAATTCAAGTTAATCTGACGGATTCGTTCCGTTAACAAATAAGCCAGTCAGGTTTAGTTACACATAATTGCGTAGACAACTAAAAATAGTAATCGTTCACCTGTTGAACAAAATTCATGGGTTTTGAGGCAGGTCTATTATCTAGAACTTTTACTAAACTGTTGGCACATACAAGTGCCGTGGCCCCTCTCTATACTAATTGAAGACTAAACAAAGATAATAAATTTTAAATAAACAACTTGAAAAATCGAAACTGCCTAAGGCAGGATCGAACCCAGGTTGTTTCAAGTTGTTTATTAAAATGTAGTTTGAGAAGCGACTCTATTCGCTAAGAAATTTTAATAAAGATAATACATAATTATATCGCGAATAGTAGGTAAAATAAAATAATAATCTCTACATTGAAACGTAGTTTCATTAGTCCTTGAATGCTGTAGAAATAAATAATACTCAGCGATGGCGACCAATTTTTTATTACATTATTTAATGAATACATTATGTTACTAACTTATTTTATTCCAACTCGGGTCTTTTCAATAACGTCCTTCGTTTTACACGCAAAAGCCTTCCAAGACCAGTCGTTCAGTTAGATATACAAAATATTTAATTTTTTGTAGTCCTTGTTCCTTGGCCGCGTAATTGAAACAAAATCGAACCTTTAATTGAACTATAGAAAAGCAATTTACATTTTCATTGAGGGGCTTAGATATTTTTAGAATGTTTCTTAATAAAGGAAAATGTATTCAGGTTTGTTAGTTATTCTGAAAAGATATTTGCGGTTGAAATAATAATGTGTTTCGATGTGGAAATAATGATGTTGCTTGTAGCGTTTTACGGTTAGATGGAAGGATCGCAGATGAAGAAAGGGTTGCGTAATTAAATTATTTATTGACATTATAAAGGAAAATATTTGAATGTATTCTAATGAAAAGCTGACATTTCGGGTGTAGGATTTCATGCAAATTGTGTGTTGCACGTAGGTATTACACTCTGTGATGAGATAACGATTGTCAAATTGGACGGAAAACTGCGTGTCACACGTCGCGTCAACTGTGTACCAGAGGATTTAATAGATTTAATGATACTTAATTAGATCATCCATAATACATTATTTTCATGAGTATTTGCTAATTACGAAACTAATTTCAAAACTCTAATCATACTTAATTTAATCAAATTTTGAATTAGATTTGTTCAGTGATAATACCTACACATAATATTTTATGTTGACCATCTCATGCTTGGTTCTCTTCATATCATCACAAGGTCTCGAAACATCCCAGGATGATGTATTTGAGATCTTAGTTAATTTACTTCCACTAATTAAATATAACAATTACTACGCATAGATACTTTAATCCACACGTCAGTGGCAAGTTGTGAGCTGTCCATCCGACGATCCCTGTTTGTCTCTACACTGTTACATAGAAATGAAACCGACCGCGGTCTCGCCGATCTAAGGTTCGATTCAGGTCGACGCAGTGACAGTTTTTTATTAAATGCTCTAATACAGGAAAGGCGAAATTAAACTTTATTTCAATATTTAACCCTCCGTGTACGAGGTGACTAAAAGTTACGTCCCGTACCAGGTGGGGTATGACACACCCCAATATACAAAGTGATAAAATTTTCATTCAACATTTTTTAGGTGGAATTTAATATTTATTATTGATTTATTTACGTATGCTAATTAGGTTTAAGAAATGCTCTGAGCTGAAAATATGTATTATAACATTTTTATCATAAAAAAACAAAAAGACACAATTTCCGTTGTTCTTGTAATTTAGGAATCAGTTTCCTATGTATAATTTTTAATTAGTGCCTTTAATTATGACAACCGTTTTTATTTAACAAAGTATAAGTATTTACTTACAATTTAAAAGTAAATTAAAAACTGGAAGGCTATAAAATTGTTTTGATCATCGGTTTTCAATTTACCACAATTCTGATGAAAGAAAATGAGTATGCTCAATGCATAAAATAGGAGCGTAACAATTTTGTTTATTTATCAAATATGTTATTCCATTTCAGTAGCCCATAAATTGTATCACCAAGTATAAATTGTAGCCCATAAGTGTATGTTCACATACATCTTCGGATAAACTTCCAGATTCGCACTAAAAGTCATCTCATTTGACTAAAAGTGCTTGAAAATTTCAGATACCGTAAAAATCACGAAAAATATTATTTGTATTGAATTTTATTCAATTGACAAAGCTAAAAATATATAAATTACACCAAAACTGTTAGATTTTTTTTTAAACTTTTTAACAACGTCCCGTACCAGGTGGGGTGTGTGACACCCACACGCACTTTAAAGGCATGTAACTCAGTTGGTAGTCACCGCTGGACTGATTTTGCAACGCTGATCGAAGCAGCAGTGTCATAATTCCAGCTACTGAGAATTTCAAATTCAGCACTTGCAAATTTTTAAAATTGTGGCTATTTTTAAAGGACTGGGGTGTGTCACACCCCACCTCGTACAGCGAGGGTTAAACACAATGCACCATTAATTTATACAGAAATAAGATCTTAAATCAATTTTGATATTATACATAGATATAAAGTGGCCCCGAGCGAAGATTTAGGCTTTATGTTCATACCTACATACTTTTGAAGGTGTTACTTTTGAAGTTGATTAAAAACATGAAGGTTGTAAAAGGGTTGAAAGTTTATAGTAATAGCATAGGTACTGAATTTTTCTATATTAATTTTACAAAACGTAAACTATGTTTGACTGTAGAGTTTTATGCTGTACAAAATAACATTGTCAAATGTGTGTTGTGTAGGTATATGTAGGCTTAAAATGCTGTCTGTACTTACTTACGGAGAGTTAAAATTCCACAGAAATAAACGCCATCTAATCTTAAACATTTTCATTCCATTTGACTCTCCAATAATACAGAGTGTCTGGGCAATTAGGGTAATTGATATCGCGACAAATTTAATAATGGCCTTTAATTAATTCTGAGGGCACTCTAATTAGTCCGAAGGTGGTGGCGATTGAGACGCTTTTTCATGGAACAGATATCTAACGACTCTTGGAAAGTAGTTGAAATACGCTTCGTTCTTGCTTCATGTGTTTTAATGCCTAATGGAAAAAGAAAAGTGATTATTGTTACTTTGAAATGTCTTGATCTATCTGTGGTTTAGGTATCGTATTTCGGCTCATAGAAATGGTGTAAAATCTTCTTATTTCTCGTCACATCGTTGTTAAGGATCGAATCATAAATGACGTAATTTCATTTGTTTCAGCCATTTGCCACCTTGAAACGAAAGCCGAGAAGAATACTTGAAGATATTTTGGGGAAGCGTCTTGGCCTGTGAGGTGCAGCAAATTGAAGATAACATGACAAAAAGGCCTCAAGAGATAAAATGTTTTTTATATTAAATAGAACCGAAATAAATCATGAAAATTTCAGGAGGGGTTTGTTCGAAAAGCAGAACAAAATGTCATGGTCTGGTCACCGTCCAACACGAATTTCTTTTAATCCTTGCGCATCCTAACGCCCACCCACACGTATCCGCAAGCTCTTTAACGGTCTACATGTATAAAGGCTTTTCGTAGGTATTATCATTTCGCTATATTGGAAATTGGATGATAGTCCAGTCACTAAAGCATTATAGATGGAAAACTGTAGAACACAGTTTCTGACTTCAGGACTTTATTTAGACTAGTTAGGAGGTGAACATAGCAAAAGTCCCCGTCCTTAGCCCTTGAGCCGGCGGGGAGAGGGGGGTTTAAAGGTGCCACTTTTCGGTTTTTCGCTTAATCCTCGGAAACTATGCGTCCTAGTGACATGACTACTATGAACCAAAAAAAGCATATTCAATTTGCTACAGGTGAGATAGTCAACTTTTTTGATAAATTGAATAGTTTTCGCGGCATCTGCTCTAGAAGGTCTGTAATATTGGAAATTTTATTTTTGTCTTACATGTTCCCATCAGGAGAAAATCGACTAAATCAGCATTGAGCAATTATTCTAGACATGCGGGAGCATGTTAAGCCTAGTTCCAGGTTGGGGACTGCACCGTGCGTATATTTAGACGAACCACTTTGAGCCACTATTGACTCCTCATCACTCAAAAACTACTGTGCATTAACACTTCAAATTTGGCTCATGCGTTGAGACTTGCAAGATATACATCAGCTTCAAATTTCATAAATATGCCTCAAACGGTTCTTTAGGTATTGACGTCCAAAAATCCACATGTCTGACCTATAGACCAAATTCTAACCACTTCCAGATGACCTCGAAGGTTCAAATTTGGCATCCAGAAAGGTAGTTATGTAAATACAAAGGAACAAATAAAAAACCAGTAAATTTTAACATTTCACAGGTGATAGATAGATTTTAGTGTTCTAAATGTCGATTTTTGAACGTCAATACCTAAATAACCGTTTGAGGTATATTTATGAAATTTAAAGCTGATGTATATCTTGCAAGTCTCAATACATGAGCCAAATTTGAAGAGTTAATGCACAGTAGTTTTTGAATGATGAGGAGTCAAAAGTGGCTCCAATTGGTTCGTATAAATATACGCACGGTGCAGTCCCAATGTTGATTTAGTCGATTTTCTCTTGATAGGAACATGTAAGACAAAAATTAAATTTCCAATTTTACAGACCTTCTAGAGTAAATGCCGCAAAAACTATACTAGATATAGAAAAACTTGACGGTCTCGCCTGTAGCAAATTGAATAAACTTTTTTTGGTTCATAGTAGTCATGTCACTAGGACGCATAGTTTCCGAGGATTAAGCGAAAAACCGAAAAGTGGTACCTTTAAACCCCCCTATCCCTGCCGGCTCAAGGGCTAAGGGCGGGGACTTTTGCTATGTTCACCACCTAACTAGGCTAAATAAAGTCCCGAGGTCAGAAATTGTGTTCCACGGATTCCTCTCTACACCGTCGTTAAGGCATTCATTGACTGGACTATGAAAGGTAACTACTTACTTAATCATTTCAATTGCCTTACAAAGTCCCGCAAGGCTACTACATCTAGGTAATTACTTTTCTTAAAAATGGCTTTAATCTATCCTATCAAATTTTATTGTACTCATCCATTCGGAAGCTCGCCCGAGCGAAGCCGTGGCCGTAATGTAGTCTACACATAAAAATTAATCGCCACTCCGGTTTCAATTTAATATTGTGCCGAATCGTAAATGGTCTCAAACGGTCTTAAAAATTTTACGGACCCAATATAAATTAGGATCTTTGGATTCGCATAATTTAATTTTAAGTGATCTTGACATGCCTATTTTGTGTATTTATAATTAATTATTTCTTTGCTGCTCGAGTTTCTTCATCGTCGTTAAATGTTACTTCACCTTTTTCCTAGAAACGATATAGGTACTTACTTAAAAACGTTTTTTTACACTTTTCCTCCTAAATATTTTTGAATCCTACTCCATGTTTTCTGTAGCTGTAGGAAAGTACTTTCAGTAAATTATTATTAATTTGTGGTTGACTGGTTGTATTTATAATAATTAGACAATGTGTAAACTTCAAGGAGAAATCAACTATTTAACGAGGAAAATTCAGTCATGGTGAATTTACATCCATTTTCAACTCTGAAGTAGGTGGGTATGGTCCAAACTCACTGTTTAAGTTTTGATAAATCTTGTACCTTATATTCCAATGATAAATATTTAATTATGGCATTGTTTTCAAGTTGTAAATAAATACAACTCCCTTTAAATTATTATTCCAATATTGTAATATAGCGGGCGTCGCGGAGTTCTTACGCAAGATGGCCGATGCTGTTTGTTCGGGGGACGCGAAAATAACAGGATATTATGTCGTTACCGGCCTTTTTATTGCTTTTTTATCTTCCTCTACTATATACGAGTACATATTATATAACAGTATTAAGGAGGTTTTAGTATCTACAATACGAACCAAAGGATAAAAAATCCGTTTATGTTATCGAATTGTTATAAATGTAGGAGGGGAAAAAATGTAACAATAACAATCAAAATATAAGTGAACTTCTATACGAATGGATACGCACTCAAGTAGTAAATTAGGGGAGTTGAAAGTCCTACAAGTGATAATGATAAAAATGATGATGAAAATATTGAGCCTTTTATGCCCTTGAACACAAAGATATTTTTGAACAGAATAAAAAAAAATGCTATGAAACATTTAAAAGGTTTGGGTCTGAATTAATTCATCAGAATGTTCACTTCGAAAAATCAATAATTATGTAGGGACGGGGCTTCGCAAGGAAAATCAGTTTCTTCCAACAATATGTTTATTCTTCTTTTATAAAATACAGAGCCACACTTACTCATAACCGTCTTGCCGCCATGACCCCTCTCCTTCCTTCTCACTCACTCTCCATACGTTCGTCTCGCTCACACTCGTTCGTACATCGAAAGAGTTTAAAACAATAGAGTATTTACGCCATAGATGTTACAATCCTACACTCTCGGCAATCCTGTCTTTGTCTGTCCTCAGACAACCTTAGGCCACCAACACTAACTTTCATTAAACATCACTAAACTTTGTAAATACTCAACTCATTAAACTTTAGTTACATCTCCTAACATCTTAAACTTTATACACAGCTAACTTTGTAAATAAAAACTTATTCAAGCATCCAATAGCTCCAAATTTAAACTCTATGTTACATTTAACTTCTTACACAAAGCAAACTTTGAAAATAACTACTTAAATAAACATCTAACGGTAAACTACTATTCTTATACAATTTACATGAAATCCTTAACATTTTAGATTTTTGACTCCTTACATAGTACACATCTCATTTTACACTTTTACAGTTATCATCTTATTATAAATCAATCTTTCAACTTAGTCTTAAACACTTTACATCTAAGATAGTGCATATCATCTTATTTATTAATCTTATAGAAATAATTTGAAATCTTTACTTTCAGGTTACTCAATATCAAGTCTTAAGATATGCAAGTTCTAAACACACCAATGTTTATAAAACTGAAATATTGTTCCATCTTTATAATTAATCAAATCAGTTGGTGAAACATGAACTATGATAAACTTTACATTTTAGTGAAATAAAATATACAATAATGAATGACCGTAACAATCGTAATAAAAATGGTTTTATAGGTTGTAACACCGTAAAGCATGATCTTGTTTGTTTCTACGTCCACGATTCCGTCAACGATGTATTTAATCGCAACGTAGTCCGGCATCTTGCCACGCTTGCCTAACTCCTTCATGATCAGCATATAGTCGAGGCATGTTTCATCCACCCGTTTCTTTCTAGCACTCATTTGTTCGTGAATGGCTTTGATGTCCACGGTGTCTGGGAATTCTTTCGATATCGCTGCTTTCAAGTCGTCCCAACTCTTAAACGGACGTTCGGATCTGAGCCACAGCTGCGCAGTGTCCGTCAGTGACCTTCGTGCCACCAGCAGCTGCTGCAACGAAGACCAACCGAATATTTCCGCGTTGCTCTCGACGTCTTCAATCCAGCGTGACACGGGATAGGTATTATCTCTCCCGCTGTATCTAGGCACCAACTCCGCCGTCATTTGCAACATGTGCGTCGGGTTATGCGTGATATTGTCGTCAGAACAATCTTCATAGTCGTCTTGTCGGCTTTTACGTCTTTCTTTGCCGTAGTTCGGCATGTTTCCGTCGTATGATCCCGTCTGAATCTTGAAACACGCCGGCCGGTACAATGGCGTCGTCGTACGCGTGTGCTCGTACGTCTTTTGAGATTTTTTTCGCGAAGTCCACCGCGAAGATAATTATCCCGGACGAGCCCCCAAATTATGTAGGGACGGGGCTTCGCAAGGAAAATCAGTTTCTTCCAACAATATGTTTATTCTTCTTTTATAAAATACAGAGCCACACTTACTCATAACCGTCTTGCCGCCATGACCCCTCTCCTTCCTTCTCACTCACTCTCCATACGTTCGTCTCGCTCACACTCGTTCGTACATCGAAAGAGTTTAAAACAATAGAGTATTTACGCCATAGATGTTACAATCCTACAATTATGTATTAACTACTTAAAATATTATGAAAGCCACGTCAAGTGGTCTGTCTGGGACTTCGCAAAACCGTTCCCTTTCAAATAAACTTGGGTGTGGAACTCGCCGCCTATGTTATACCCTTGCAAGAACACGTGGCTGATGCCTCTTCAACGTAAGAGTGAATACGACACAGGGAGGTACTTCTTTTAGGGTGTGCCTGTCATAAAGTGTAGCAGACTAACGATCGAACGCTTTAATAAAAAATACCTATAATTAAATTGAAAATAATATCTGAGTCTATACTAATATTATAAATGCGAAAGTAACTCTGTCTGTCTGTCTGTCTTGCTTTCGCGCCTAAACCACTGAGCCGATTTTGATGAAATTTGACATAGAGATAGTTTGAGTCCCGGGAAAGGTAATAGGATAGTTTTTATCCCGGTTTTTAAAACAGGGACGCGCGCGATAAAGTTTTTCTATGATAGACAAAATTCCATGCGGGCGAAGCCGCGGGAAATCTAGTGATAAATAAATTAAAATGTCAACGACAAAAGCATCTTATTTATTCTAATTCACACTTTCTCAAGAAATATTTAACAAAATAAACCCTCAGAACATAAAATCCATTTGAAACATTAACAACTGCAAACTTGTTCCATAGTTTTCAACTGAAACCGCTGAATAAGATAATAAGTAAGATCTAAAACTTAGTCCAATATTCAGATTATATTAAATATTCATGGCCACCAGCCATTACAGAAGCTCGGCTTGTTCTAATAATATGCAATCTGCAGTGTCGTCAAACTTTTCCAATCTCGCACTAAAAGGCAGAATAATTTGCCTCGTCAATGTCTGCTAATTAATCTTTCACGTTCACTTTGCTAACTAATTGATATGTCAAGAGTTCGTAACGATTTTTGCCTATTATTTTCTTAGAAGAAAAACTAAGATGGAATTGTAATTTAATTGAAAGTTCGTTTACTTTGCCAGTGGCAAAGTCATGACTTTCTTTTTAAAGCTTTAAATTTTTCTTGTAAAATCTCTTTTTCTCAGTAGAGAGACTAATCGTACCTAGAAAGAAAATGAATTTTTATACCACGTTTGACATTATAGCAGGTCTATAATACAGTGATCAAATAACCAGTGTTATGTGATGATGAAGATGATGAATGCGGAATAGTAAAGATTTTAAAGTAAGTAAATACTTCGGTTCTCTATAAAGTGTACTAAGGTTCTACACGTGCTTCCTAATCCTATTAGCAATGAACGTAATCTAATGCGTACGTTACAAAACATTCAATTACCCAAAGCTATTTAGATACCCCGAAGTAAGTCACAAAGTACATTTTCTCCTCAGCAACCGGTACTTCAAACAGTTTATGATAAACTTTATACAAAATAGCTAAATCAGTTCAGTGGTTCTAGAAAATTGCGTCCGTGAAAAATTGCCGGGACGAAAGCAGAAATGAGCTAGGATCTCTTGAAAGGAAAACTAAATTGCTTGTTTAAAAATTGTACTGCAAGAAAACTGGGATTTGTATAAACAGAATGCAGCAAAACGCTTTATTTCATTAAGTTGTCAGTGTCTAACGAACCGAGGCGCTTTCTTGTGCTCGCTCCTCTTTGTTGGATTACGTCACCTGAGCGTTTACATAGCTCCAACGCGAATTCGCAAATCTTCTAATACTATTATTATAATTTATGTATGACTTTTATACAGGGTGTTAGGTAAATGAGTATATGAGCCGACACTAGCCCATGTTAACATGGTCATATAAATGGTATGGTGAAGTCAGAAAATTAATATCTTCATTTTAATTATTTTATTTTTCATACAAATCGGATTTTATAAAATTTCTTTTGTATGCAAATTAAAAAAATTAAAATGATGATATCAAATTTCTGACTTCACCATACCATTTATATGCCCATGTTAACATGGGCTAGTGTCGGCTCATATACCCATATACCTAACATCCTGTATAACTTGATTGTTTAGCATAAACGGTTCCGTTCTCCAGTAGTTTGAAAATTGATCTCACTCGGTCCGGATGACCTTAGTGTACTAATTATTACTTAAAATGCACAAATTAAAGTAAGTTTTAGAGGTATGGTATGCTAAGAAAAATAACTAGGTGCTTAACAAATCTCTATAGTAGCCACAAGAAACACGCCACTATTACTTACAGTCTCTATGTTGTAAAAACGAACGAAAAATAAGGCAACATATTTATTATTTAGGTAATGTAACTTTTAAAATCATATTTTGAACTTCAACAAAAGCTTAATTTGTTTTCTCTGATAATCAATTAATTCAAAAAGTAATATTACCAATTTACAATCACAATCAACTAACAACACACATAACATTTCAATTTCAATTTGCGTTGAAATAACGAAACTCTGCGTTTAAAATTAATATCTAACCAGTTCAAACTAGTTCTGAGATACAAGTTGAGTTTATTAAGCCCCGGCTTGGGCGCCATTATTTCAACTTCACGTAAGTTAATTGTTTAATGGGATCAGCGGTATATGTCTTGAAATACCTATACATTTTGAAAGGATTTGTATATTGCGTTTAAAACAAGTTCATATAAAGATATTTGATTCCAATTAAATTAAAAACTTCACCCGTCTTCGCATGGTATACTAAAAATTAATTTCCATGTTATAAAAAATACATAATAATAATAATACAGCACGGCACGCATTGTCCGGAGGTTCCTCAGCCTGTGACCCTGACCACCGGTAGCCTGGGCCCTGCTCCGCTGCCAGCGGGTTAACTATTTTTAAGATTTTTGTTTTTATAATGTATTTTTATTTTTTGATAATAATTACATTGTAAAAAGAAAAAATTAAAAATAAGAAAGTAAGATGAATAAAGGAATAATAATAATAAATCGTTTATTTGCTCAGAAACATGGTAACAAAATGGTCGATAGAAAATGTCAAGTCCAACATGTTTTGTCCAGGGTAGGCATGCAAATTTTACAAAATTAGAATCTACATATTAACAATAATAAATTAATTAAAAAATTGAAGTCATTATAGGTACACAAATCAATCATTCAGAAATTCTTTGACAGTATAAAAACATTTATCAACTAACCATTCATAAAGACATTTTTTAAATTGGTTTACATGCAAGTCAGTGATAGAGTCTGGAATTTTATTAAAAACTTTAATGGCCATTATAAAACAGTTTTTACTGTAAAGGGTAGACTTTATAGCCGGAAATTTAAGCCTGTTAGGATGTCTTCTACTATATAGGTTATTATGACTATATGTCGTGAAAAAATAGGAATGTTTTTTTACAAATAATCCCAATTCATAAATGTATAGGCATGGCAGAGTTAATAGGTTCAGCTTTCTGAACCAGGGCTTACACGAGTCCAACGAGTCTAAATTGCACATTGCACGAATGCATTTTTTTTGGATAATGAACAAGGATTCGATTTCACTTGAATTTCCCCAGACTACTATACCATAACGTAGCACCGACGCAACGTATCCATGATAGGCAAGAAGGGAAAGTTTTAGATTATTCGTTTTTCTGATTCTATATAAAACATAGACAAAACGATTTATTTTAGTACACAACTGTTCTACCTGCAATTTCCATGAGCAATTAGAATCTAAGGTTAGTCCTAAAAACAAAGCGCATGAGGACCTCTCAACTCTTTCTCCTCCACAGAATAGATTTATATTTGGAGGCACTTTTTTCGTGTTATGGAATTGCATAAATTTAGTCTTGGATACATTAATAAAGAGGTTATTACAACTGAGCCATTTTGCAACTTTGTCTACCGTATTGTTAATGTCAAATTCATAATTAATAATGTCATTGCAAGTGATAACAATCGAAATGTCATCAGCAAATAATATTGTTTGAAATTCAGTTACATTAGGCAGGTCATTAATGTAAATTAGAAACAGAAGTGGCCCTAAAATGCTTCCTTGAGGTACACCGTATGAATTTATCTTTGGACATGATCTAAAGTATTTTAGTTTTTTAGATTTTTGATCGACTTTGGATATTTCGACATACTGTCGTCGGTCATCTAGGTAACTACTTAGCCATTGCAGAGCACGACCTCTCAGGCCATAAGACTCGCATTTCCGCAGAAGTCTCTCATGGCAGACATAATCAAAGGCTTTGGTCATATCAAACAGTACCACCGCTACATGATCTCCTTTATCAATTGTTTCCGTAATAGTTTTGATCAAATTAAATGCAGCTAAGGTTGTTGATTTACCTTTTTGAAAACCATTTTGATTATCTTTTATGACGTGGTGCTTTTGTAAAAACAGTGAAAGTCTTTTATACATAGCTTTCTCAAATATTTTACTAAATATTGGGATCAAAGTTATAGGACGGTAATTTCCTACTTCTGCCTTGTCTCCTTTTTTGTGTATAGGTTTGACAACCGATAATTTTAAGGCGTTTGGAAATGTTCCTTCTTCGAATGACATATTTATTAAATGGGTTAATATTGGAGTAAGTTCGGTTATACACGATTTAACCAATTCCGTCGTAATCTCATCAACACCTACAGATGCTGTATTATTCAAAGATTTTGTTAAATTAAATACTTCACTTTCACAACAAGGATTAAGGAATATGCAGCTATGAATAGAATCTGAGATCTTACAACTGTCACAAAAATTAAAGGAATTAGATTTCGATTTATTATTCATGTCAATAAAAGTGTCATTAAATAAAATTGCAATTTCTTCAGGGTCATTAATTAGTTTATCCATATTTTTTATTTCGTCAATATTATAATTTAAGTAGTTTTCGTCATGTTTAATTATATTCCAAGCAGCTTAAAACTCCTGCGATTAAGAATGGAGCTTTTCAAAAGCAAAATTACTAAGAATATTTATCAACTACTAAAAATTTCACGTGCATGACATACCTATTTTATGGGGCCATTTGCATTCGCAAAATTGCAATTAGTACTTGCCAAACTGAGATGCACCACCTAACTTTAATCGTAACTTTAACGATAACCGGTGTTTTTTGTATGGAGTTTGACAGATTTTTGACGTTTGTTAAAGTTAAAATCAGATGGTGCAACCCAGCCTTATAGTTAGAGTTCTAAAGTTATGAATGTCATTAGACTCGCAATTGAAATGCATGATAATTTAAACCGACAATACTAATCCTCACCGTTAAATTTAACTCCAAAAGTCCAAAGGCTTATTATTATGTACGTACAGTTTGAACCGGAATAACGGTCCGGATCAACCGTTAACCTCGTGAAATAACATGGGACCACGTGTCTGCTACGACTGTGCCCTAAACTTGCCGGCTGCTGGTCCTCCGATAAATTACTCCTCAACTCACTAACAGAACCTCCGAACTAAAATACATCCTATTCGTTTCAGGATAAGACTGAAAATTTGCCCTGATTCAATCTAGAAGGGGAAACTCTGTAATTTTTATGAAGGTACTTAATTTGGTAGTAAAATATGATTTTGAACGAGGTCGAAATTTTTAAGGTGGTTTGTCAGAGTTTAGTGAGTTAGTATTTGTGTATACGCGAGTCGGTGCTTTAATGCAAATTATGGGTACCAATAAACTTAACTTTAAAATCTACGAAATGAAAACTAATTTGACTAAGTAAATTTAACTTTATGAGCAATCAGTTGTAAGTTTAGTTTATTTACTTTGGCTTCAACGAAGTGACGAAGTGAAACTCGAATTAAAACAGGAAAACTTTATTGCGCGCACGTTTCAATTAATGTTTTGATTTTACTTACTAGAATATTAGAATTGGAATGACAAAATTCAAGCAGTTTTATCGCAAGGCTACCTATCTCCCAGTTATCTGGTAGTAAAATGCTGTTATTAAATGATTTTAATACACGACATTAATTTACGCCTGTATGATCGTGTAATGAACGCCTAAAACGGAAATCACTACTAAATACAGAAGACAAGAACAATCCGTTCAGTCAACAATAATAAGCAGAAACAATATCAAGTGTAGCAACGAGCGTACAGCACTATGGTAAACATTTATAAATGTTTTTCAATTTGCACTCTAACCAATTACATTAAAGTCGAAATTGGTCGTGTTATTAGATCGGTTGGGGACACAAAATGTAATGCGGTCACTGCAAATGACTTTGGACTTAATTTGGTTTGGCACAAGGTGCACCTAAACTGTGAGGTTGTGGTTTGCAGTAGTGAAGCGAGAGTTTGAACAAATTCAAACAAAGACGATGAAGCAAATAGAGGCTGTAAAGGCATTTGGGCAACTGTTTGGAATGATTCCGGCGCTGCGGCGGCGAATGTGTGTTTTCAGCTTTAATATTGCAATTGTTTGAGGACGCTTCAGATCAAGAGTTTTCGCGGAAAAGCCGATATTATTTAAATACGAAACAGTGGGTTCTTGCAGAGAAAACTTCACTGCGATAAATGATTAATTTCTGCATTATTGGAGTTTTCGGAACTAGGAACTTTGCGTGTTTACAGAGCCCCACAGATTTATTTATAGATTACGATTGGTTTACGAAATTATTTCAATTCTATGAACATTTTGTAGAAATTAATTAGGTACAAAATTTATAATATTCGAAACATTGATAAAGACACATTTACTTTCGGCCGTTTGGTGTAGTGGTTCGAAACGGACTACTATTCCGGAGGTTGCGGGTTCGATTCCCGCACAGTACAAACATTTGTGTGCATGAACATATTTGTTTGTATTGGACTGGGTGTTTTCTATGTATAATAAGTATGTATTTACAAAAAAAAAAAAAGTATTTAAGTATGTTTATATCCGTTCTCTAGTACCCATAGTACAAGCTTTGCTTAGTTTGGGACTAGAAGCGCAGTGTAAATTAATGTTCAAGGATATATTTATTTATTTTATTATTTATTTACTTATTGATAAAGCCAGATCCAATTAGGCAGTGTTTATTACTTAATTGGAGTAGTACGTATCATGCAATCATGTGTAGAGCATGAATAAAGCCCAAATCGCTTTAACACGTAGCAGTCCATGCGAGTAGCACCATGTCAGAATTGAGCAAGATTCAAAGAGCTATTATNGTGTGTAGTTTTAAAATCATTTTCCCCAATGAACACAATACAATAATCGTTATGTGTAAAATGTTTTAACTTTGGTTCTAATACACTTAACATATTGAGAATACTAGCATTTGTGTACAAGTAATGACAAACTTCGGTACAGGTATCGGGAAAATGATTTTCGGAAAATTTCAAAATGTTATTTCTATTATTACTATTAACAATACAGATCTTCTTCTTAGCAAGCCGGTTTTGAAAACATTTGATCCCTTTGTCTTCTTTCTGTGTTTGCACGAATTCAGTTACCACAGATTGTTCCATTGCTGTAGGATTCGTTTTTATATTTTTTTTGTTAGACGACTTATTACTACGAGTTTTATTATGCTGTAGTTCGTCTTTCTTGGTAATTGACTCATTTGTACTCTTTGTGTTTTGTCTTGTTTCTAGATTCATAATTGTGGTTTTAAGAAGAGTGTTTTCCGTACTTAGTCTTTTTATGTTTTCATTCGCAAGGTCGAGATCCTTTTGAAGTTGTTGTACATGCTTTCGAAGTTCATGAAGTTCACTACTGTCGATTGATAACTCAGGATAACTAGTACTGCTTTGATCGACAGCTTCTTCCAATAATTCTATTGGATCCATAAGGTTTGACTTTTTCTTACGTATCGTGACGTTGCTTATTTGCGAGTCATTGTCAAAATCATAGTCTGGTTGGTCTGGTCCTGTAATATTCATTGGACTATCTCGTCTTAAAAGCATGGTTCTAATTGGAGTATTGGTGTTGTCCGTTCTTGGTTGTTTACTTACGCATTCAATGCATTTCCAATTTAACTTGCCTTCCTTTGACATCAATGTAAACAATTTGTAAGTAACATTTGCACAGTCTAGGTCGTATTTATTTTTACAAAGTTTACATATCAAATAATCTCTGTTCGATATAATATTTGGACAACCGGAACATTGATACTTTGTGGTGGACATTTTTGTACCAAAATAAAAACATAAACAACAACCAAAAATTTCTTGCAATGTGAGATTTGAACCGGGGACTTGTCGTCTGTAGCCCAGTCCACCACCGTGTTAGCCAAGTGTTTAATGACGTTAGCTTCGAAATTTCGCTTGACTTAAAATCTTGCAATACGTTCAAATGGTGGTGTTCGTTATTGTGTGATTCATTACGTTGCTTTTGCACACTTGTTTTTCACTAGTGGGTGGGTATAACACAATTAAGAGGATATATTTAGTTCTAATATTGATAAAAGGCACTATTATAGTTTTGTTTCACTGTTTTTCGAAATTCACTGAGAGGATTTATTATGTTCAAGTATTTGTTTGTTTGTTTACATTATGTAGGAAGCACTTTTTGTTCGTTCACAATTTTACTTTTAACACATTTGTTTCTTTTTATTTTACTTAGATAACACTTTCACCACTGTATATTATCCGCTTCTTTATATGTATACCATTTTCGACGAGAAAGAACTATGTTTAGTATTTTTAAAATAGTAAATATACGGAGCGCGATCTAAACGTGACAGCAGCGCCATCTCTTGTCTGTAGCATTATTTGGCTACTAATTTGACAAATAGGCATGGGTTATATTAAGTTCGTTCGTTCGTTCGTTCGTTTCAGCCAAATGACGTCCACTGCTGGACAAAGACTATAATTTAGGTTTATATTTAGTACTTTATTTTTTTCCTTGTGTGCCGGCTCGAGTACAGAAGATAAGTTCCTTTTACATTAACAATATGACAATTGGCTTGTTAAATATCTATACTTCTATATCTATACTAATACTAGCTGACCCGGCGAACTTCGTACCGCCTTAGCGTAGAGATTTTCTTAATATTTTTTTCCGTAAGAACCATCCTTGGACTTCCACAAACATTTAAAAAAAAGAATTATCGAAATCGGTTCAGCCGTTCACACGTGATGCCGTGACAACGCGAAACGGGTTTCATTTTTATATATATAGATTATAAAGCTGAAGAGTTTGTTTGTTTGTTTGTTTGTTTGTTTGTTTGGTTGAACGCGCTAATCTCAGGAANCCATCTCTCCACGTTAACGTTAATAATTGTAAACTTACTTTAAACTTCCTTTGATTCACTTAACTCACATTACTTTCTTCACCCTGGAGGAATCACTGTCATCTAAGATACAGGTTTAATCCTAGTTTAGTTGGCAGGAACATACTTAAGATTAACACGATTGTCAATCGTAGTTTAAGTAATTAATACATTGTACAATATTGTAACTCGTCATCTTCTTGGTTATTAAATAAATTATTATTAAAAAAAAAGTTCTTCAGTCTCTACCAGGAAAATAGACAATTTGGCCTACACTCCCCACGCTGATCAGGTTGAAAAAATCTAAGAATATGTGAATCCGAATAAAATCGGTGGGTATTTCTCTGCCATTAATTATTCTACGCGTATTATATTTTGTATGCTATTTATAGATGGCTGAACTTAAATTCGCACAGCCTCGACCTAAATGAAACATTTTTAAAGCAAATGAATCATTATTTCATTAATAATGATTATAAAATAAAATAAAACAAAATATTATCTCTTTCGGCAAACATTTTGACATCACAAATTGAAACTTTTACACAGACAAGCTGAAAAATTGTCGCTGTAGATATTATTTACCGTCGTGTATTCAGCTCCTTGAAAGGCTCCGGAGCCAGTGGCCATTCTTCGATGGGCTGTTGAGATAGATGCTACCTACATAATGGCTTCATTTATATCGAACTTCTTCATTTTTATCGAGCTTCTTCACTTCAATGACACTTAGAAGGCAATTTATAAGAAAGGGAATAGTAACAATGACTGATAGTTTATTGAAGTGCCAATCAAATCAAAATCAAAATTATCTTTATTAATTTGTGTAGAAAAATTAAATTACTTACAAATAATCAAATTCTCTTAAGGAACCTATACAAGTCTCACTCTTTTTTGCCCTACCAGAGCTTCGAGACAAACATTTGGCAAGTGCTGAAAAGAAGGGCCGCAAAATACTCAATCACCACTGTCTGCCAGTTTATAATAATTAGAACTACATCCCGCTTATTAATAAAAGTTACACCATAGTTGAACCCTGTTTTAAAGTGACGTTTAGAATGGAAATGTGTATTTTTAAAACAGTGTTCAATTAGGGTGTAACTTTTTATTAATAAGGGAGTATTTGTACAAATAATAATAGAGTTTCTAATATTATGTAGGACTAGCGGCCGCCCGCGACTTCGTACGCGTGGATCCCGTTTTACTCCCTTCATCTATCTTACACGGTTAAGATTTTTTCATACAAATGTTTTTTCCCGCTAACTCCCGTTCCCGTGGGAATTTTGCAATATCCTGTTGTAACTAAGCTTCAAANAGTTCCCTACCGGCACGTTTTTTTTCTAACTTGACGACGTTTTCTATTCACCTGTGTGCAGCAGCAACTTCCGTAGATTTTTTTGGAGTTATTACTTGTCAAATTTCATTTTCATGCAGGCAGAACTGTTACTTAGATATTATAGATTGTAACAAGTCCAAACTTGCACGGAAAGTTAGGTTTGTATTCTAATTTTCCGTATTTGTTTATGGCAAGTCGGTCAAATGGACGAAAACAGGAGCTGGACGGAAAACCGGCGCAATTAGCTAGTTTTCATTTGAATGTACGAGTTTTCCACAGGTGGACCGACGACCTCATAAAGGTTTCAGGAAGACGCTGGATGCAGGCCGCTACCAACCGGCCATTATGGATATCATTGGGGGAGGCCTAGGCTTGTCCATTACCTATCGCCAATGCATAAGGAGACATCTGCTTTAAAGGCACACTTATCAATCCGGAAAGGGATCAATACGGTTATGATCCGTGTCCTGGTCGATAACAGTGCTTCGTTCTTTATGGTTGGTTTCAACTGATCGGAGGGCTAAGAAATAAAACGCACCATTTTGGCTGTTGCTTTTATAATAAATACATAGTTAAATAAAAAGAATATTTCTCATCTTTTAGGTAAATCATATCGATACAATTGGGTAGTTGACACTAATTACCGATAATAACACGACACCACTTAGCTTTAGTTATCATTGCTAACTCAAGGACGTAGCACACTTATCAACACGGACAGGGATTGTAACCGTATCAACTCGATGCGATCAGTATTTGTATGAAACTCCATACTGTAACCCACACCTATCCGCACAGTAACGTAAACGCCTCGCCTCGCAGTTGACAGTTGACAACGCGGGAAAGGCGATGATAGCTCGTCATGATCCCTTTCCGAGTTGATAAGTCTGCTATGACCTTTAGATTCCCTCTACTTTGCAAAATGTGAAAAATAGGGAATGGTGCGTTTTGACAGTTTGAAAAAAGTATGTCAATTGACTGTGCTGTCAAATACCCAATTGATTGCTTGCATTTCGTTATTATTTGTTGCAGTCATTCTCGCAAGCAGCCTGACACTCCTCTAGAGTGTTGTAACGGTTGCCGTTGCCGTCACATCCTCCGTAGATGAACTGTTTGCATCCTTCCAAGTCAGTATCGTAGCCGAAACTGGAAAGAGAGGAAGGAAGTTAATATTTATCAATTATACAGTGTGTTAGGTCAGGTTAGGCAAGCATTTCCTCATGTTAAAAAAAAGGTTAGGTTAGGCTCATATACCTATTTACCTAACACCCTGTAGAGGGTGGAATTTTGTATTACCACCTGCCCCCCTAGACAAAACGCACTTTTTGATCGAATCGAAAATCGAATCCGTCAAAATTCCATACAAAAAAGGGGCTTTTCGACTGGTTTGCGATTATAATTTGCACTTTGTCTAGACCCACTCAAAGGAAAGTATAGTTCCAAAATACTGAACTGTCCTATCCATGACATTGACAGTGAGGCGCCACCGTCAATACCGGATCGCTGGTTCCGATTTTTGCCATGTTGGAAACCATAATATAGTTGAACGATGGTAGCGTTGGTGGGACAGTTCAGCGTGGGTCATCTATACTCTTAATACTGTAGATAGAAAATTTTATATTCTATGTTCGATTATTTACTAATGTAAAAAGGTCTTACAAAATTTTAAGAAAATAATTATTTTAATAAGGAAAATAAAATACTTACGCAACTTTCCTGCCTCTGCATGGTCCGGTCTCAAGAGGCGAGGTGCAGTCTGGGGCTGGGGCTGTATAATAAAATAAAAACTTTTTTTTTCATCGAACCTTTTGGCGGGAAAGTGAAACGTCATGCACCTAATGCATAGAGCTATAAGAGTAGGCGCACACCGTTGATTTTTAGTTGGCCGATAGTTGTGCCCGATTTCAAATTGTATGAAGAATCGGTCAAATCGAATCGGCGTAGTGTGCGCACTCCCATACATGCCCATACTGATCAACAGCCCGACTAAACTATTTTTGTATTTTGGAAAGAATTAAAACTAAAGTTCGCTACAGCTGCTGCATTAGTTTTGTTGTCTAACCAAACATTAAAACATGCAGCGCTAGATCCGCTTGTTCTCAACGAGTCACCCACCACACCCAATCGAGTATGTAATTGGGAAAAATATTCCATTTAGTCACACTGTTACTCGTTCGAACATTTGTACCTATCTTCCCAAACGGTCACACATTAAGTACCTTTAATTTCAGAATAAATTCGTTAAAAAACAGTGAACAAAATACTGACATTAAAAATCAAAATATTTTTTCTAAGGTTTACTGTCAGAAAATACAGGTTTTAGTGTGACCGGCAGGGAATATAAGTAAAACAAAAAATAACAATCGTTCATTTATTTCGATGACCTTTATGTCCGTTTTCACCATCAATCCCTAATTTTTAAGTGACCCCTATGAAAACAAAATTCCTGTATGTGTTGTGTTACCATAGGGATCACTTAAAAATTAGGGTTTGTTGGTGAAAACGGGCCTAAAGCTTTCGGTAAAATAGGTAGGTACTTACCGTCACTGCTTAAAACGTTCGCAATAGCCACCAACATGAAAATAATGAAACTTAATTTGAACATTTTAAATTAATTAATTTAATTGTGTTCTGATAAACTGCGAGGATGAAAAACATGTAGAACAACGAGTTGTTCGCAGTTTTATATTCAAGTTTGTTTGTAAAAGAATTGTTTTTCTGTTGCAGACTTGTTTAAGGGGAAGATGTATACTTACCTACTCATTTAAGATATGTTTATTGCGAATAATGTCCCGCCACAGTATAATGTTAAATAAACTGATTTTTATAGTATATTTTATTAAGACTTAACTTATAAGTACCTACCTACTGAATACTTCTCCTTAAAATTTGTTTGATCACGATCGACACCTAAATAAAGAAATTGACAAAAGGTTCACATTAAAATACGACGAATAAAGCCAAATTTCGATTTTACCTTGATGTTAATATATTTATGTATTTTCATCAGTTACAGAACGTATCTGCGGTAATCGACATTTGTCTAGTTTTCATTTGAATGTATGAGTTTTCCACAAGGTGGACCGACGACCTCATAAAGGTAGCAGGAAGGCGCTGGATGCAGGCCGCTATGCTACCAACTAGATTTTGCAACCAAGTTTGTTCCTCAACCCATGTATAATGTCACAACTTGTATTTTATGGTAATGCTCTACATGAAGGGAAAAAGACATTAATGATTAATTCCTTTTTATAAGTTTAAACAAGCAGGTCTTTTTCTTAACTCCTTATAGTGTCTGTTTGAAAGCATAGTATTAAAACAAGGACTTACTAACGCAGCTTAAAGTACTAAACGTGTCATAACAACTAATAGCCAACTTTATATATAATATTTATATATACTTTGGTAGCTTTGGTATAACCAAAAGCTTATTTGCTAAAAGTAGGTAAAGTAGGTTTTTCTTAAACAAAAAAAGTTTCTCGTCACTTGCTTAAGGCAAAACTTTTCACAAATTATTTTTCAGTCTGAAAAAATGATTTTTAAAAACAAATTGCATTGCTGTATTGACAGTTTTATCACCTAACCTGGTTCGCAATTTACTGTAAATATTCCCTGCCGCCGAAAAAGCCCTCTCGGCTTCAACACTAGTTAGTTTTATGGACATCATGTAGTTTTGAATAAAAGAGTTTGATAATGACCGGGTCCAGTTTGCAATCTCTACTAGGTACCAACCAGCAATTTATTATGGAAATCATTGGAGCAGGCTTGTCCATACCTGTCACTGATGGATAAGGAGACATCTGCCTAATGGTCGGTCCCAGCTGATAGGAGGGCCTTAAGAAATAAAACGCATCATTTTGGCTGTTGTTTTTGTAATAAATAGTTAAATAAAATCGATATAATTCTCATCCTAAATAATATCGATAAAACCATAAGTCATTTAAAAATCAAATCGATCATCTTTGTTCTGTTTTTTATTTTTTCTTTTTGTGTCAAATAAAGTTTTTCTTATTCTTATTCTTATTATCATTGGGCAGTTGACACTATAATAACAAGACACCACTTAGCAAATTTAGCATTACTAACCTAGCTTCCCTCTCTATTTTTCACACTTTACTGATTTAGCAAAAGTGAGAAAAATAGGGAATGGTGCGTTTTGACAGTTTGAAAAAAGTATGTCAATTGACTGTGCTGTCAAATACCCAATTGATTGATTGCGTCTCGTAATTTGTTGCCGTCACTCTCGCAAGCAGCTTGGCAGTCCTCTAGAGTGTTGTAACGGTTGTCGTTGCCTAAACATCCCCCGTAGATGAACGATTCGCATTTTCCACTGTCAGGATTGTAGCCGTAACTGAAAATAGAGGAAGAAAGTTATCTAAATCTACTATATAAAAATAAGTCGGGTTTTCCTCCCTGACGCTATAACTCCAGAACGCACGACACGAACCGATTTCCACGGTTTTGCATTCATTGGAAAGGTCTCGGGCTCCGTGAGGTTTATAGCAAAGAAAATTCGGGAAAAGGGGGTAAAACAGGATCCACGCGTACGAAGTCGCGGGCGGCCGCTAGTATAATATAAATGTATGTTACGGTAAAAGTGCCAAATTGAAAATTGTATTAATAACCGGTTATTATGAATAATTACCGACAGTCGTGGTAAAAGTGATAGATTAATCACATTTATCAGTGATTATTTATTAATGTGACCTTAGTACTAAGAAATATCATAAAAGAGAACACCGGCTCGTGTACAGCGCTCATGTATTTGATACAAAAATTCTCGCGTATTACATAAAAAAATTAAAAACTACATTTAAAAACATAATAATTGAAATTCATAATAATAATATCACTAATCATACACTTAGTTTTTATTAATATATTTTTATTTTACTATACACCACTACATTTCTATCACAGACAAAAAATCTGGGTAATGAGTTATTGATACTGATCCTATTTATGCAAAAAAAAGGTTAAATAAAGTTACTCAAAATTGTATCCCAAAATTGGTAATTTATGGACACATGCGTCGCTAGCACTTAACACTGGAAGCGTGGTCGAGGCGTGAGCGAGACAGACAGATCGGGGCAATGTGCGAGCGCGTACGACTACTCTTGACTCTAGCGAGCAGCGGAGTGCCCCAGCTGTGACGCGTAAAATACGGACTAAAGAAAATTTAATAAAAAAAATTACTTCATGAAAAATATTTTTCTTTTTTTACTTTAAAATTTTCCCACATTCTACATAACCTATTAAAAATTTTTCGGTGATAAAAATGTAGTGGTGTATATTTTTCTATACTAATGATCGAAACTCATAATCATTCGAATAAATAACTATAATATTCATAAATGTGATTTATTCCAATAATTTGGTATGCAGGTAGATGTTAATGACGTCGACATCCGCTAAGAAAGGATTTTACGAAACTCCACCCCTTAGGGGGTAAAACGGGATCCACGTATGCGAAATCGCGGGCGGGCGCTAGTTTATCAATATAGAGGGTGGAATTTTGTAATGCCACCTGGAGGGAAAGTACTCTTAATACTGTAGATAGAAAATTTCCTATGTTCGATTATTGACTAATGTAAAAAGGTTCTACAAAATTTTAAGAAAATAATAAATAATTTTATAATAAGGAAAATAAATACTTACACTTTGAACGAGCCTCTGCATAGTCCGGAGGCAAAAGGCGAGGTGCAGTCTGGGGCTGGGGCTGTGTAATAAAATACAAAACTTTTTTTTTCATCGAAACTTTTGGCGGGAAAGTGAAACGTCATGCACCTAATGCATAGAGCTATAAAGGATAGAGAAGGTAAGCTCTTATTGTATTTTGAAAAGAATTAAAACTAAAGTTCGCTACAGCTGCTGCATTATTTCTGTTGTCTAACCAAACATTAAAACATGCAGCGGTAGATCCGCTTGTTCTCAACGAGTCACCACACCCAAACCAAAACGAGTAATTGGGAAAAATATCCCATTTTAGTCATACTGTTACTCGTTCGAAGATTTGTTTACCTATCTTCCCAAAAGGTCACACACCTTTAATGTCAATAAATTCGTTAAAAAGAAACAGTGAACAAAATACCTATGTTAAAAGTTACCTATGCCAAATGTCAGAAAATATACTCGTATGTTACAGTGTGACCGGCAGGGAATATAAGTAAAACAAATAATGTCCTATCTAGTGTGACGCGTTGGGAATAAGCGGCGAAGTGCGTAGTTCATTTTATCGATGGTCTTTATGCCCGTTTTCACCAAACCCAAATTTTTAAGTGACCCCTATGAAAACAAAATTTATGTATGTGTTACCATAGGGGTCACTTAAAAATTAGGGATTGATGGTGAAAACGGGCCTAAAGCTTTTTCGGTAAAATAGATAATTACTTACCGTCACTGCTTAAAACGCTCGCAATGGCTACCAACATGACAATAATGAAACTTAGTTTGAACATTTTGAATGAATTAATTTAATTGTGTTCTGATAAACCGCGAGGATGAAAAACATGTAGAACAATGAGTTGTTCGCAGTTTTATATTCAAGTTTGTTTGTAAAAGAATTGTTTTTTTTCTGTTGCGTACTTGTTTAAGGGGAAGATGTATACTTACTTACCCATGTAAGATCTTTTTATTGTGATTAATGACGCAATAGAAATAGAAATAGAAATAGAATAATCTTTATTGCCCAAAACTGTGTACAATTTGTGCTGGTCACAATGCAAAAAAATAGTTACAACAGTGTTACCCATATCGGGCATGCAATAGTTAAAATACAGTAATAAAGTTAGAGTTTAATTATTTTTGGTACCAAAATATTCATTTAGACTATAAAAAACATTAATTGTTAACCATTTTTTAAGCTCAGANATCAGTATCGATCACTAATCACCCCCTGATAGTTATTTTGAAAATATATTTCATGTACAGAATTGACCTCTCTACAGATTTATTATAAGTATAGATTGAGGCTCTCTCATCGATATGAAAGTCGATTTTTAAATCCTTCAGAAAGGTAATTACGAAATTATTTTTTAAGAATATTCTTGAAAGAATATCACATCAACTCAAAGTTTTATTTGTGGCTTAAGATAAATAAGAAGCCCTTCACACAAGATGCCGAATAAATAAAATGCTGTATCCTCTTGACCGAAAAACTTTGAGTGCTTAAAATAAGGTTGAAAATGATTCCGGGAAAATTGTGAAAACTCCCAAAGTAACTCACACATAAAGAAAAATTTTCCATCGGAGAAAGTAAAACACAACATGTGTTGCGGACATCGTATCCCTTGAATTTCTGAATAGGGATGTGAATATAGCTTTTTTTATCCCAATATTTTATAAATTATAGGTGGACCGACTATCTGGTAAAGGTCGGGGGAAGAGCCTGGATGCGGGCAGCGCAGGACCGTTCATTGTGGAAAACCTTGGGGGAGGCCTTTGTCCAGCAGTGGACGTCATTTGGCTGAAACGAACGAACGAATTTTATAATAAACGATTTTCAAATAGTAAACGTATTTGTAAAAGAACGATTATGAAGGTTATATAAGTACAAAAAATATAATAACATCCAGTAATGAAAATTTAATGATACAAAATAAAAAAATATAATTGTATTCGGACTTTCAGTAGTACTTTTTGCTATAGAGTTTATGTGGAATGATAGGAGTTGTGAAAAAGTTTACATTATTAGGTAGGTAAGTATGTCAAATAATTATTTAGTTATTTTAATCCCATTTTTCAAAATATAATTTTAATATTAAAGACATTAACATCAAATCTGTCAAAATAATGAGGAAAATTGACATGTCAGTAGTTAATCGAGTTTTATAGCTTCTATCTAATGGCACATCCCTATTTCTGAACAAATTTATTCTGCCCCTGAAGGAGTAAATTACAAGAAATATTGTCAACGCCAACTGCCGACGAAGTTGGAATAAGGGAAACAAATTGGTATTTCCTCTTGTGCTGGAGCATATCAAGCCTAATACTGTGAACTCTTATGTCCTTATAACAGGTCTTATATTGCTACAAAAGTGTAAAGCATTATGTGCTACCAATAGTACAATTGACGACAAGTTTTCGCTTGCTATTCGTCATCAAGTTTCGGACGTCTACTGAATTGTTAGTTGTTCAGGGAAAATGTTACAACTAAAATTAATTTAAGTTTACAAGAAAAATGAGAAACAAATTCAAACCGTGTCTACTCTATTGCTTTAATATTGTCAGGAACTGTCTAAAAAGCAATAGAGTGCTTTAATTAATAGTATTTTTTTATTTTGGGTGGCTTTATTAAGCAGATACACGTTTTCAGGTCTCCACGAAATGTAGGTAACATGAAGTTGAGTTATGCCTTAAAATAATTCATTGCATCGTTACTGTCAATCTATCCAATATTTTTTAAGTCTACTTTCTAAGGCTGAGTTGCCCCACCTTATTTAACCGTGACTATAACTATAGCCGGTGTTTTTCGTATGGAGTTTGACAAAATGTTGAGGTTTGTTAAAGTTAAAGTAAGATGGCGCATCCCAGCGTTAATCATAAGATTACAACCCAATGGAATACCTACATTTTGTGTTAGGCCATTGTACTCCTCTAAGAACCTTTGCAAATAAAATGTATACCTACTCTTAAATTATAACATTCCGACAAACCAAACCACAGGGCAAAATACATTGTTCAGTAAACAACTAAAACTCGGTATTTGCAATCGATTGCTAACCACAAGCTAGCGATTGTTCCATAAACTATTCACTAGCCTCAAACCGTTAATTTCTATGCCAAATTAAATTCCCCGACGTATTATGGGGTAAATATTTAAGAAGACAATTTCGAAGGAAGTATAAGTGTATGATATTAAAGATAATTGAGGGGAATACCGGACAGACTAGGTGGCGTCACACGACAAAGAGAAGGCACTGTTCAAAGAGAATAGACAGCTCAATTTGCTTTTTTATTCCCAGTAGATACAGTTTTTGTTTGCTTAGTTTGGTGGTGACGTAGTCATATAAAACCATGAAATTCATTTACAAAGTTTTAGACTATATTACAGTGTAGTGAAAACTAACACTAATAAGAAATTTTCATCAATAATAAAATTCATTTCAGAAACTGTAACAGTCAATCTGGGTCGTTAATTTATTTAGGTATATGTTTTGGTTTGATTTTATTAATTTTAAATAAGTTCTGTAACTTTTCCTCGTTGTTCACAAAGCTTGTTTGAATTACATAAAAAATAAAAAATAAAAAGTACTAAATTGACAATATTTTGGCCAATGTTGTACTGATGGCTTAAGCTACCGAGTTTGACTGTACACAGGACTATTCCCACCTCTCAATAACTCCTAAGTAACCAGGTTCTACAGCTTGACCTCCAATAAAATCCCAACCTGTGAATGTCAAGTTTGTCCCGAGGGAAAGTTAAATTGTCATGGGACCCCCAACGAACTTAATCAGAAGAACATAGAGGAGTTCGAAGTTAAGGTTCGACTTCCCTCCAGTGCAAAGCGGAGTTTGACTGTACGTGTAGCTACACCTATTTTGATTTTAGATTGATTCTTCTTCACCATTCTTGGTGACGATGATGATGATGATCATCCGTATGGCTGCTCTCCTTAGGCTACAACAGAGGCGTCTGCAAAGCAAATAATACGGTGTTTAGACGCGTTATACCGTACAATTTGTTTTGAGTCGCCGGCTTTTGTTTCTGGGGTTCATACATGTAATTGCCAAGTTTCTGCTTTGGTTACATTTTACGGGTGGTCTCTGCGTTCTCTGCAAATTGAGTTAGGCTCCTAAATTATTAACTTTGCATAAATTTAAAAGATATTTATGGCGTTGGAAGCGACCTTGAATTTATAAATTGGCAGTTGAATTTAGAAACTTTTTGAATATACCTATTTGTCAATTTTATTTGGTAGCTTTCCGCCCGCGGCTTCGCCCGCGTGGAATTTAGTCTGTCACAGAAAAACTTTATCGCGCGGATCCTTCTTTCAAAAACCAGGATAAAAACTATCCTATGTTCTTTCCCGGGACTCAAACTATCTCCCTGCCTTTCATCAAAATCGGTTCAGTGGTTTAGGCGTGAAAGAGAGACAGACAGACAGAGTTGCTTTCGCATTTATAATATTAGTATAGATAAAGTGAATTGAAAGGCATAAATAGAAAAAGTTTCGTTTAGCTAAAATATCTTTAAAGTTTTATGCCACTTGCTTACCATTTGTGAATCAAAACCTACCTTCCCATTTTTATGTATTTTGCGGTGGCTATTTGCTTACCTATAAAATTACTGATTTTCTGTAACTAAGCCTACTTACTATACTTTATTAGCCAGAAGTTGCGCCTCTAGTTGCTTGTATTGAACACACATACCTAGTTTTCTGGGCTGGCTGGGGCAGGAAAGTCTTTGAGTGGCGACCACGAGCCGGAAGACGTAGCGTGGGCAGGCCTCCCACTAGGTGGACCGACGATCTGGTGAAGGTCGCGGGAAGTGCCTGGATGCAAGCGGCGCAGGACCGGTCTTTGTGGAAATCCTTGGGGGAGACCTTTGTCCAGCAGTGGACGTCTTTCGGCTGAAACGAACGAACGAACGAACCTAGTTTTCAGCCATCCTAATGGCCAGCAGTTTCATACTTAAATAACATTGAAAATTAAAGCGCCATAAAGCACTCAGCCTTCCATATTGCCAAGAACAATTTCCTAGGAAGTGCACGCAATATCTTTGCAATCTAAACGAGCCATCAAAAGCGGAGTCTTTGGACTGAGACAGTACCTCACTTTGTTTCAAAAGTACCCAACAAAGACTTTGTTGAACAGAAAAACCAATTTATATCCCCCTAACAACACTGGAAAATCAACTTTAAGGTGAACAACTTAAGAGCGGAGTAAACTGAAAGAGTAACGTTGCAAAATCTGTAACAGCCTTCTATAATGTCAACTGAAAACGTCTAGATGTTACTCATGGCTTCGCTCGTTTTATATTTTGTTAAAGTTAAATTGGGTTTTAAAGCGACAACGTTAGCGGCCATTTTGGTTATGACGCTGTCCTTTATTAAGGAAGTTGTTAATTATTGACAGCTAATTATGGGAGCTGTTGATAATTTTTTAAGGTTTTATACATTTTCAGTGGCAGAATACACTTGGAGTGGTGGTTGGCGTACTGGACAAAAATAATTTCAGGTTCAAATCCCACTCTGAGTAGGGAGTATACCTGTAATAAGACCGTCTACTGTGACGTCATTTTGTTTCTTTTTTGCTTATCTGTGTTGTGCGAATTAAGAGTACCTATATCTACTTATCAATTAAGAGTATCTACAGTTATATCTTCTTAAAACAGGGATTTCGCATATTTGCGCACTAAAATCCATCGCGAAACCATCCAACCGAAACCCCGATACTGTTTGCGTTAAAATCCGCTCGAAAAACGCGACACGTGCAAAAAAGCGCTGTATCCTAAAAAGTGCATAGTAATTACACATTGTGCCTCGCACAAAACGCGCACGACAATGCACGCTGTAAACAAAAGGTTTTACAGTTTTGTTTTACTTTAATATTTCACTTCTGTCGACGCGGAAAAGATTCTATGATTAAAATGCCCCCTTTTAATACGTGCGTGTGGCTCCCTCTGCCGCGAAGATTAAAGAAAGGCTACGCTTTCTGGTTTTGTTTGGATTTTATCTGCATATTTTGCGATGGCCTGTTTTTTTAAACAGCAGACAGAAAAAGTGACTGTTTTTTTTACTGTTTGTCCTCGATGAGTTGAAAGTTTTTAGAAAGTACCCTGCTGCTGCGCCGCAATTAAAATCACAAAAGATCACATCTAACATTTTGAAAAATTGAAGAAAGATAGGTAGGTAGAGCTTTGGATTCGGTGAATCAACAATCTGGTGAAAATCGCGGGAAGAACTTGGACATATAGGCAGTGCCTTCTGACCAGTCGTTGTAGATATCCTTGAGGAGGCCTTTGGATAGATAGCATTATTTTTGTTGATGCGATATAGATACCACGTGCACTCCTTAAAGCATTATTTTGTCATTCAGGCTGCATTCACTTTGACCTGACCGCAGACTGCAAAACAGATCCAGTTTGGAAAATCCTTTAAGATATGGATAGATCCATTACAAATACGTATTTATTTTTTATTTTTTTTATGCATAACAAGGCAGGTATTCGACCACAATCGCACCTGATGTTAAGTGGGATGCAGTCTAGGATGGTACATATCTGCCCTGTAAGTGCCTATTCACTCTCGCCTTGAAAAGGCCCGGATTATAGTTTTACGGATCTCTTTTGCTTATTGCCTGCTCCCTGTTGAGTAAGTAAGTATAGATTGTTTCATCCACGAAGACGCGCCCCACCACCAGGTTTTGGTCGATGGAAGCGTGGGATGCAGGAAGTTTGAGAAATCCGAGCGTCATTATTGTAGTGTGTGTGTGCACTCATGGATAATTTAGTGTGTACCGATAACACTTAAACATTGGCGGAAGAATGGTAGGACGCGTCTTCGTGGATGAAACGATCTATACTAAGTAGTCAATTTACGGACTCCAAAAGCGCCCTCCAACATCTTATCCGATGCACATCCAATTTCCAAGGTGCACCTATAGCATATTGTATAATCAAGTCTATTATTTGTTTAATTAATAGTAATAAGAAAATTTATCTACAATGGATACCAGCAGGCTCATATCGGTATTGAAGGAAACGAAAAAGTAGACACCATTGCCAAAGAAGCATGTACAGATGGGATTCCTACTATCCAGACGCCATGGTACTCAGATGCCTTGAGTGAAGTCAAGTGGAAGTGCGTTTCCATGTGGAAAGAACATTTTGACATAAGGTCCCTAATGAAAGGCATCTGGTACAAAACAATCCAACCGACCATCCACAGACACCCTTCTTGGTTTGATGGAAGCTATATGGGCAGACAAGAGATTGTGATGAGCTTTCGACTCCGTTCCGGACACATCCCGCTAAACAATTTCGCTGCACTAATGGAAAAGTCACATCTCCTAATTGCTCGGAGTGTAACGTGGTTGAAGACGTATACCATATCTTGGTGGAGTGTGCGCGGAACGAAGTGGAAAGATCCTCTATCAATAACTACCACAATATTTAAGAATACCTGGCATTTGTAACTCCATTTTAGCTTTTCCATTATCTAAGACCGCCAGATTATTGTATAGATTGGTGCAGGCGGGTATAAGTCGTAGATAATAATTGGTTAACCACTGTTTATTGTAAGCCTCTATGAGGGTGACATATTCACTAAGTGAATAAACCCTCGTTAATAAGTAAAGATTTAAAAAAAAAAAAAAGTAGTCAATTATCGATTATACCCACTTAGTTTTGGTCTAATCGCATGTCACGCGTAGTAATCGCTTGTCAAATATTCAGCAGCCAATTACCGCAATTGATTCCAGGTCGAGGATTGACAGCTGATTAATTAATTAGCTCTCGTGATTCCAATGGACTTGTGCACATTGTTATGGTATGTAAATCATATCAAATTCCCTTACCTTTTGAGTATTGGTCACAACATTTGGTACCATACCAGATTATCTTACTTGAAATACAATGTAGTCCTTTTAGATGAAGTTGGAATAAAAACCTTTCAGATTTATGCTTCAATGAGATAATAAAATACTTAAAAATTTTTTGCCTGTTAAACGATTAAATACTATAACCATCCAACTGCACCCAATTAGATTTTTTGAATAGAAATTAATATAAGTCATCATACACAAAACCCTTTCAATGAAAAATTACCCATTAACCAAAAACCTTACCCCTTTTACTACAGTTGGGTAAAAACTAGACAGTCATCTTCCTTTTACCTATTTTCCATACATCCGAAAACTTCCACGTCATTACCTTGTGACAGACCCGAAAAACCCTAATCTAACTACAATGTAAACAGGAGAAGTTGTCTCGTTTCTTTCAAACACAGTCAACCATACTGCAGTGTATAATGTAAAAAATATAAGTGTCAGAAAATATAAATTACTGAGATTTGGTCGGAACGCACTTATGTTGGTCTGTATCGAATTTATTATTGCTAGGTAATTAAAGGAGACGGTCCACAAGGTATGAAACAAAAAAACCCAGAACCGATTATTGGGTGTCAGTAGTTTCATTATAATGCACATTTAATTTTTACCCCACCGAAAGCTCAATATCGAAATTAATAGGATGTAGAAGTTACAGACTGAAAAATTTTAATGAAAATATCGTGAGTTACTTGTGATATTTCTTATTATTTTTTGTTTATCTGCAACATTTGAACCATAAATTGTGTTGACGTCATTTTTTATAGTGAGGTCTCTTTTAAAATGTGTGCTTTCAATAAGAAAGAGAGTTTATCTTCTAATCAATTTTTATGATTAACAAGAATAAGTATATGCTGATTCATAACGCTTTCATCACACGCCTTCTGATCCCTCTTGATTTATACCCGGACACCCAAACCTTTTTGTAATGAGCGTTAATTAATTTAATGGCTCGGAATAAAACTACGGGACACCCGGATTTACTCGCCAAAGGGACGGACGTAAATAACTTAGATTGTGTTGTAAAGGGTCCTTAGGGAGATTAGGGTTATTGTTTTTATCAATTGGCGGAGACGTGTGTCTTAAGGTCCATCCAGCATAAGATACATTACTTTGTATAAAGTGGTTCTGTCTGTACGCTTAGATCTTTTACACTATGCAACGTCTTTCATCATTAGAAAGTGATCCAAGAGGAATCGTTTGCGGAAAGGGGCAGGACGCTAGGCGGGTCGCTATAAAAGCTTGTTTAATTGGAAACGGTAGATAGGTATATTAGTATGTGATTTCTAATTATTATGACCCGGCGAAAACATATTATAATAATTTAGCCTAGGCGCAAACCACCGACTTTTAGATGACCAATAGTCGGACCCGATTCTAATTTGTATAAGGAATCGGCCGATACCAAATCGGTGTAATGTGCGCACTTCCATACATGTTCATACTGATTAACAGCCCGACTCAACTATCGGCCAACTAAAAGTTAGTGGTCTGCGCTTAGGCTTATTCTTGAATGTAGAATACCTTTTTTTTTATATAAGAGTCGTTTCTTTATTCTGGGGCTATACTTAAGGAACCCTTATTTCTCTACAACTAAAAACTATTCGGAATACAATGTACCGGTCAAAATCTACAAATTATTGATAGTGTAAAAGACATTCTATATGTAGAACCCCAAAAGGGTGTAATTAATGACGTTTGGGCGAAATGAGGTGTAATGATTTTCGCCCTTAGTCACGGCTGAATTTACACTATCCCTTGTGTCCCTCTCGTAAGATACCCTTCTGATACATTGGGTCTTTGGGTCTAACGTTTATGGTTTTTGGCACTTTCATGGGTGTTTTGATGGAAACATTGTAGCTTTTTGGAAATAATAAAGCAATTTTGATAGAATTGAAAGGTGGATTGACAGTATTAAAGCCAGGGGTTTTAAGCGTAAGCCCTTCCATCAGGTAGGTCACATACTAAAGTAGGTATGTGACCTACCTGATGGATAGGATGACCAGAGCGAAGGTGAAAGCTAGCATCACCAGGAATCAACCACAGATAATTAACTGGCTTAATACGACTGCCGTTGGAACGGAAAAGTTCTCGAGTGGCGACCACGGGCTAGAAGACGTAGCATGGGCAAGCCTACTACTAGGTGGACCGATGATCTGGTAAAGGTCGCGGGAAGAGCCTGGACGCGGACAGCGCAGGACCATGCATTGTGGAAACCCTTGTTGGAGGCCTTTGTCCAACGGTGGACGTCATTTGGCTGGAACGAACGAACGATATGTTTTTATGGCGGTCAAGCTGTAGAACCTGGCTACACAGGAGTTGCAGTGGTGGAAACGAGAATATGTGGAATGGGAATAGTCCCGTAAATATTATGTCAATGTCCCTATGTCACCCCTCCCGTGCTGCTGCCATACCTTAGGCACTAAGTGAGTTAGACCTATATGTAGTTACATAGATTGCGATTTTAATGTCTGCTTACAATAACTGTGTGCCAGACGAATTAACCTTCCTAGTAATGAGAGCAGACGGACTGCAAATAATGAATGTATGAGCCTACAGTTAATAATCGGGGCTGTTTGATTGCGTTGTTTGTAAGTGCACTGCTGATTATTGATTGGATTAAGCGACATCGGATTGGTCGTATGGAATTATGGATGGACTGATGAACTTATTTTGTGAATAATATACTTCATTGTGGGAGGTGCCTGGATGCGAGCGGCGCAGGACCGGTCTCTGTGGAAATCCTTGAGGGAGGCCTTTGTCCAGCAGTGGACGTCTTTCGGCTGAAACGAACGAACGAATATACTTCATGACATTATTTACTGTAAGGTAAGACCACCTAAATTGCGCCGCCCAATCTTTTCATTTTTTTTTATTGACAGGAAGTGTGTAAAATCTTTTTTCGTTTATTTAATTAAAATAGACAAAGTGACTATTTCCTATGTCACTTTTTGCGTAGTATTCATTAAAATCTATCTTCTTACGTCACATCACGCTCTACTGTTACGTCACACTTACAACCCCTATGTTCTCACTGGAACATTTTACAGGTTAATTCCTTCTGGCAGATTCCCCATTTTACAGGTAGATAATCTTAAAGGTGCTTAAAACACCTTTCACTACGCATTTACGTTCATCACTACGGAAACCCCAAATACCATAGACATACATACGTATATAGAACCTTGCTTACCATAATGCTTTACACCCTCTGAATATTCATAGAGCATAATGGCCGCCCTTTCATTAGCGCTGTAATGCGTGGTCTTGGAATACAGACTCAGGTTTGCGACGGAACTAATATTTGGTTCAAATTGTACGTTATGTTTGGTTAATACCTCTAATGTGATTGATGAGGGGCACAATTACCTTATGTGCGAAGTATAACATCCCGTAAATAATAATAGTGTTAACAATATTACCTTGTAAATTATGCAAAGTATAACATCCCTTATAATAATAGTTTTAGCATAGACCTAAGCTCAAATGAAAACTGTTCACACTTCACACTATCACACTTTAAAATTAAATATGATGTAGACCATAGTCCTACGAACGGACATTAGAAAAGTTTTATAATAGTTTTCACTTGTAACCAAAAAAATATCAATTCTTAGGATTTATAAGTGAGATAAGACTTTCTCAGATGAGTGTCACCATATTAGTGATTAACAACCACATTGTTTGGAACATGAAACTTTAAGAGGGTATCTCTCTAACAATTAAACTATAATTTAAATTAATTAGTTCATAGGGTCTTCCTGGGAGACATGATAAGCAAGAAGTTACTGTAAGTACGTTATTTACTTGACGAGCACTGTAAAAAACATGAATTCAGTGTGCTTAGTGCAAGTTTGTATTGAACGTCGGAGTGCGTCAAAAAATCTACAAAATTTTTAGTTCTTGCAAGCACCGCTAGGGACGCTGTACAATCCGTCATACATTTAGGCTGAGCTGAGGTGCACCACTTCACTTTGATCGTAACTATACCTAACGATAACCGGTGTCTTTTGTATGGAGGACGTTTGTCAAAGTTAAAGTAAGATGGTGCAACCCGGCCTTAATGTCATATTTTTATGCAGTCGTTAGCGAAGACGTTTGATATAAACTCGCACTTCTGTTTCAAATGTTTTGTAGGTGCAGTCTACATCACAGCCTACCTATTATAAAGTTTTGTTGTAAAACCACACTTATTTCAAGCACATAAGATACAATTTTTTACTTGATATACCGTAGTTAGAACCAGCCAGTATGTAACTGTGAAGTAAACTGCCGCCCATAAACGACACTGTAACCCGTTGTTTGCCCGCGGCATTATCCGACTAACTCAATTTTAGGGGTAAATTGAGTTTACCCACAAGAAAAATAGGGAGCTCGCGCTTGACGCTTTCAGGGAGATTGGCTTCCGTATTACCCGAAAAGGAAATGAAATGACGTAATAAATGAATGGGGCTGTCAATATTGAGTTGCAATATTGCGTATGTTGATAGACAGTGCAGAAGGAGAATTGTTTTATTGAAAAACTAAATTGTTCTATCGTATGCATTAGAAACTAAACGAATTCTGCTTTGGACCAGATACGGTTGTGGGTTTCAATGCTACCTTTACAACACTTCAGGACTCTAGCTATAAATACTCATATTCATCGAAACGGTGGTGGTACCGTTAAACTTTACTACCAGGGGTGTCGTGGGTTTTAAGTGTTAGGGTTTAAAAGGACCCACGATACCATCAGGGATATGGTGCGGTGTCGTGGGACTGAAGTACAGGATCTGAACCTGAAACCGCTGCATTTGACTTTGCAGTTCACGTCGATCACCAAGTCAAGATCCCCTAAATGTGCTCCCGTTTTAGAGTTGACCGTCATTTGTCTGTGACAATGTATCAATGAACGATACTACTCGAAAAACAAAAGCGCATTCCATCCAAGAATAACAGCTGCGTCATGCCCACTAATGTCACTTTATAACGGTCACAGCCCATCGGCAGCCTTTGACTGCACGCCGCGGTAGCACCCGTAATGACCTGCGAAATTATCAAACAGATGCGCAGGAGTCGGCGTTTCCGTGAAACGGATGTTTTCGACGTTCAATAAGATTCGGCATGCTTAATGTTCTCTGTGTAGTTTGATGTTAAAAAGCGAGGCGAAAGTGTTGTATATTGTTTTAGATTACCACTGTAAAACGAATATTTTCACAACTAAAATTAGTTGATTAAGATCATGAAGCTAAGCAACGGTATACGAAGATATGAACCCACTTAAGTATATGAGTATTTGATAATTTAGAAATTCAATCACTGGTAGCTTCAATATCTTCAAGAGAATTTATACACATCAATTTTGTCTTTATACATAATCCTAACAGGTAAATTAGTTATGTCTTGATTTTTGTTTACAACTCTATGCCTCTAATCTACTATGGATGAATGGAATATATATTTTTTAATGTTAATTTATTTCAATTTCTTGATAAAAAGTCTATCCTAATTCTTAAGAGCAAACACCACAATAGTTTTGCAGTGAGAAAATATCTAGGCACTACTAGGGCGAGTTGCACCATCTTACTTGAACACTAACTATAACCATAGCCGGAGATTTTTGTATGAGTTTGACAGATTTTGACGTTTGTTAAAGTTAAAGTAAGATGGTGCAACTCAGCCTAAATGTTAAAGACCAGGACAAAATAAACCCCACCACGCGTCGGTGTATAACTGTATATTTTACCAATGTAGTGGTTTTAAGATTATGTATATTGCTAAACCCATAAGGGTATATTTGTCACACGTGTTCAATAGGCCGAAAGAAGACGACCGAAGTCCGAAACTCGAGGGGTGTCTAACAACATCAAACACTCGACTCTCCAAACACATCCCTTTTACTTTTATCGAATAAGTCTCGGGTCTCGATCCGAGTGGACTCGATAACACTTATTTTTGTATTGGAATATATGTTCATTAAAGATGATCAAAGGTTTTAAGTAGGTTTAAGTATTAAATTTTTTTCACAAGCATCCGACATTGGCAGAAATAAACCTCCCTGAGTAAAGGTAAATTCTGTAATCCCTGTTAATTCTTTCATATCAAACACCACTAAGAATTATTACAGAAAAAATACACTTTGTTATGTTACATATTAAAATTTCAAAATTTTTCAGGTATTACATAAGAGACTAGATGTTTAAATGAAGAGGTACTTAGGACCAAAATCTATAAAGTATAAAAAATGTGTATTTATTTAGTTGGACGCGCTCTTCTGGAACTAATGGTCCGAATATAAGAAAGAAAAGCTTTGTAATAGTTACCTAATAATAGTGAAAAATGTTGCGAAAAAGGTAAATAATATTCAAACTATTTTTTAACCTGGGCACAACTAAGTAGTGTAAAGGGGTTAATACCAAGAACTCAGGGCTCGAGGCTCCAATAAATTCTATCACAAAACCAAAGAATCTTGAAGATTAATGATGACCAGCCCATTGACTTTTACTACAAATAAAATCAATATCATCCTGATTAATGGTCGCCAATAAGATGACTTGCTTTCGGCCGCTAAACTGTCATTTTTCATGTCATTTCGCCGATAAGCGATATTCTAAAAGTTTCGCAGGTTTAATCGCTTGGAAATTGTGTAAAGTTTTGGAGAAATTTTGTTTTTGTAATGTTCATACTAGGACTCCAGAGTAATCTACTTGAAAGTCAGCACTAACGTTTTATTTCTGCTATTCTGAACTATTCTCTTCCCAAACTAAGTTATGTAAGACGTCACAAGACCCCAACGGTCATCAATTCTCTGGAAAACTTACGAGATTTTAAGTAATCACGGTAGAAGACTTAGAAAATGATGTCATAACTTTCACAGTTGTTTTGTAGTCGAAATTGACTTTTAGACCCAGTTTCCACTAAAGCGGAGACGAAGAGGTGACGAGAGATGACTGTGTTTTGAATAACCAATCAGATGAGAAAAATGAAAATGAAAAAAAAAGAGAAGTGTTGTGGAAATAACGAAATCTAAGATTCAAAACACATCTCCTCTTCACTCCGTATAGGCACAGAATAATAATAAGTACTACGTACAGAAGTTTTAAAAAAAATTATGCTCAATGTCATTAATAGACATCGGATTATATGCATTNTATGTATACCATTTTCGACGAGAAAGAACTATGTTTAGTATTTTTAAAATAGTAAATATACGGAGCGCGATCTAAACGTGACAGCAGCGCCATCTCTTAAATGTAAAATGACCCATTTGTGCTCTTGATTACTTTATTTCAAATATTTATATTACAGTGTCGGTGTTACGAAGTTTTCATTAAGTCCGATAGAGGTTTTCAATGTTTTTCAAATATTATATTTACCACAAACATAGCAGAAGCCAACTGGATTAAGCACACAACATCTTCATAACGAAGCAATATCGAAAACACCGACAAAATATATTTTTTTGTCCAATTAAATCAAAAATCTAAGTAAAAATATTAAATGAGGGTAGATAGCTATAACTTAAAAACAAAAGCTGTTAGAGAAAAAATGTTGCCATATTTAAAAAATATGCGTCAATTTGAGATAGAAACAGAAAAAAAATCACAGGAAACAAACAATTTTATTTTTTTTGTTGACCAGTGTAATAAGTTTATTCATAATTATGGCGCGTCAGGGTTATTGTTGATTTTACACCTAGTCGATTCGTCACGCGAATTTAAGTATTGAGATAATCGAATATTACTGCATACCTAATAAACACGGTAAATTAAACTAAGTAGGACCTACACATACAATAAATTATGTACAAACAATAAAGTAGGAAATAGGTAGATAAATAAGTTTTAATTTAACAAAGATGCCCCTGAACTTTTAAATTCTTTACTTCGGAAACCTTTGTCAACTAAATTAACTGTTTTAATTAGTACCTACTTACAAATCGTGCTTTGCAAAAAAGGCTAATTGAAAATTACTGGAAAGTCGCGTGTTATGACCACTAAAAACTCAACAAGCTAGGCTAGCACGCTTTGATAGCTTTTGGACCTTACCCGAAGAGTTTGGAATCTATGATCTTTCACGAATTTTAATTTTAGACACACAGTTTTTGTAATGATACTTTTGTGCTATAAAAGTACTAATGTGAATAGAGCTCGATATAGACCCTTGCGGCATAAAATACAACGATTACTTTCTAACCCACGTAGACGTAGCAAACAAGGAACATTAGTTATTCAAAACAACGATTACAGGGTAATCAATACAGCTGCATCGATGTCATTGACGTTTGCTGATCCACGTTACTACACGTCGTAAATTCTACTGTAATCATGTATGTAATTTGTCTTTGGTAAATAATCAATGCATGTCATTATTTACTAACTAATAATAGTTTTCTGACGAAAAAACGCAGTAAAAACCAACAGTTTAGTGTTTTTCAAAGTTTAGTCCCGCACATGAACTTTTGTCAGCTGAAATAATAGGCGTCCAGAGAAAGACAGCTAGCTATCTTGATCTTGACAAACAAAGCTTTGCATTTCTTTGTCGGAAAAAAAGCTCAATACTGGAGCTACTGAACACCAAGACAAAGACTGTCCTACTCTACTGGTGAATCCAAGTAAGCACTTTTAAAACTACTTGGTTCACAATCACATCGTCCAGATAATTGAAAAACTTAACAAAAGCCAGCTATCGTCAATGGATAAGTGATTAACATGCTGACTAATAATTAATTTATAACATAAGAAAACTTTAACATTATAGATTTTGTCTATAAATGTATTAAGAAACAAAGAAGTTTATTATGATGAAATAACAAACGGTTACATCCATGTAGCGTAGTACGAGTAAAGTAATTTACGCATCTACGTTAAAACGGTTGTTAAAAGTAATTGATAATTATATTTCGGTTATTCTGTTTATTTTAAAAACTTCCTTTCCATATTAAGTATCGTATCTCGAATATTATAATAATACAGAAACTTGCCCTAGATCTTTTAACGATAAGTAACAATATCAGTTTTCATAATTGCTCATCGAGGCGATCAATCAAAGTTGTCAACTAATAGGGATATGTGTTTACATTTTTATCTGTAAGATCTTTTAAAAAGCTTTTAACCGAATATTTTCTATTTCATTCAATAAAGCTATGACTAAAATACAATTCGAATAGATAATTATATTGCTATTGTCTGTATACTGACTACGGAATATTAAAACTTTCACTTCCGAATTATTAAAGTGTACAACATCGTAGATTTAGAAACTTATAAAATCTTATCAATTTCTCTAAAAATACAAATTCGCGACGGTATTCCTCAAAGGCAAGAAATCCTTGTGTCATGAGATGGATGGATCGCAAAGCTCGTGGGAAAGCTGATGTAAATTCCCAACTCATACCTATGTTGATACAATTTATTACTTAACCTACTAGTTACCTAGTTTACAGACACATGACTAGCAGCATATTGTTGTAATTTCATCTAATAAACATCATTGGGTTATTATTTGAGTTAATTTCAGCTGTTATCACATATCATTTCATTCTTATAAATAATGTTTTCCTAATTTAAGTAAGTTCCAAAAAATCTAGACTTAAAATACATTTTATATCCGTTGTCCTTCGAACGGTTACCCATCTCTTATTATTAACAGTTTTTACCATCGATTTCCGATCGATATTGAATACAGTGGACAGCTGATATACGTATCGTTACGACCACTTATCAACTACTACTTAGATAGGAGTAGGTATCATGATGATATGTAGGTACTAGGTATTTAGTATTTACCCATGAGAATCCAATGCAGCCGATGCCAGCTGACAGCATGTCGCCAAGGATGGAGGGATACGCGTTGCCCGAAGGGAAGTAGGCGTGGAATCGTGGGTGCTGCCAATGCGTGACCCCGGGCATGATCTTGTTCTCTACATCGCTCATGACGTCGTCCCAGGGTTCTGGGTGGTACGGAGCCTCGGCAGGCAGCGCGGCGCGAAGGTACCCCGGCTCCACCGATGGGGTCACCCGCCGCTTTTGCAGCGTGGTCATGTACGTGCATATGTAGTCCACCATCTCCTTGCCGCGCACTCGAAACTCCTCGACGTCCATGGTGGGTGTTGGGCTAGTGTTGTAGCATAAGTCGTGCGGTGTCAGCGCCGCGGCGGCCTCCGGCTGACTCGACGACGGCGGAGCAGCCTGGGGTCGAGAGGGCGGAGGGTGCGCGGGTGGGCGTGGAAGCGCTCGTGAAGGCATGGTGAATGTTCTTGAGGCGCATCGTAAACTCGCACAAGTGATGCGCGATAGCGATTCTTTGCAGAATCCATTTGTAATGATTTCGAATGATTGAAATAAACGGTAAGGATTCTTTTATAATACCTAGTTAAAAACAAAAAACACAAATAGGTAGGTACCTATAGCCTTTTTTACTGTTTTTTTATGTTCAGTATATTAACATTGACAAGTTATATTTATGTATTTTGAATTACTATTTCATGAATTAATTTAATAATCCTCTAAATTATTTGATTGGTCGTAGCTCGTAGCGTTACAGTTAACGTTGTGCTACGTGTTGTCTTTTGCTACGGTCAGCTTCGTAGCAAGTGTCTAGCTAGCTAGATAGGCTTAGCTGGATGGCTTATCGTAGCAGTAAACTGAAATTGGTTTCGTTTATAAGGGGATTGTTTCCTTTATTGAGCTGATGTGATAATGTTTCGTGGCATGAATTAATTAATAATCCTCTAAAATATTTGCCTTATTTATGACATTAATGGTCGTAGCTCGTAGTGTTACGGTTAACGTGGTGCTACGAGTACGTGCTACGGCATTATTCGTAGCGAGCGTCAACAATCTGGGCGCTCATCGTAGCAGTTGTAGATGGGTCGTAGTCGTCGTAGCAAAACCGGCCGTCCAATAACTAAATTATTTTCTCACCAAGTAGGTACAGTAGAATCCCGATTATCCGGATCAATTAAAACCAGGGGTGTTCCTGATAATCGAAAATCCGGATAATCGATTTCAAAGTAAAATCAACAAAAAATAACTTTTTACAATAGAAAGGGATTTCAATACATCATTTAGAGTCTAAAAATCGTCATTTTAGACCACTGAATGAATCCGTTTCTTTTAATAATTAACTAAGACGACGTCCGTACCGTGTTACGGTGGCGGCGCCTTCCGTTTTTATGTGTCCAGACCCTAAATCGGTAATTAAAAACCGTGAAGAATGAATCCGGATAATCGGATATCCGGATAATCGAGATTCTACTGTACCATGAAAAATGGATTGAAAGCATTTTAATTCAATAGGCTTGTGTTTGCTGGTTTTCTTTATTGAGCTGACGTGCTAATGTATAGGAAATTTTGGCAGAAATTAATGGACGGATTTATTATTATATATCTTATCTTAATATAATCCTAATATTTTCTATCTACCCGCAGCCCGCTCCTCGCGTGGGGCCCGCGGCCGGCCGCGGCGCCGCCCCCACACTCAGGCCTCTTCATTATGTCAGCTGAACGCCAACGCAAGTATTCCTAGGCAGACGGACCATATGACCAACCTCAATGTCTTTCTTCATTCTAATAACGTGCTGATTTATTATGTAAAAATCGTAATAAAACTCCTTATTAATATGCAGAACACTTCCGCGATTTCCAGTCAGTTTTATTTGGAGTCCAAGCTTTATCATTGTCTCAGATTATTTTATTTCATGGTTTCTATTGATTTTAATTGCTGCCTGCGTTGCAAACCTGCTGTAACTGATCAGATTTAATTTTTATACCTAATCATTAGGTTAGGTTTTTTTTTTATCAGTCCTCGTTAAAATATTAGTCATGTGGAACGTGACTAATAATAATTTTAACGTTTACCTATAATTATATTAAAAACACATTCATGGCACTTAGTAACCGTTTAATATGTTTAGATTTAAAGAACATTTATTTCTCATTAAAAACCTTACAGTTACTTAACTACATGAGAAATTAACAAATTTTATGTATGTAGGTATGTAATTCACATGTTGTCCATATCCAGAACAAGCAGATGTACTTTTGCGGGAACCGTTCTAACACAATACTAAACATTTAGAATAAAAATAACTCCGTAAAAAAGTTATTCTGTGAATTCGACCACCTGAAACATAAGCAGGCGAATTTGCTGAAACGATTTAAATTTTTAAACGGTTTAAGATTGGGTGAAAAGGCGCTTGTCGCTCGAGTGTCGGCGAGTGCGGCCACATGAATATTCAACCCTCAAATTGTCAGCTGCTCAGTTTCTTCCCTCCAAAATACTCCTTTCGTTTGCGCCTTACATTGAGAGAAACACTCGTCTTCCCACTTCCTACAGAGTTAAGCCATTAATGCTGACTTGTAGTACCAAGCTAAAGATAGCAACTGAAATGATTATGCAAACTAAACGACTAAGTACCTGCTCTATCTTTATGCATTTCAAGTACCTACGTAACACGGTGTAAATAAATAGGTAGGTAGATTTTCACTTTTAAAAATCTTTTCTATAAAATATTTAAAAAAAACTATTGCCATGTTACAGAAAAACGTACTCAAATCGAGACTTGGGACATCTTCTTTATATCACAAAACTTGGAGCAGTGACAAATACCTACCTCTAACAGCTTTCATATAAAATTCATATAAAAATTAGAAACACGACTAATATAAATAACTAAAAACCAGGCTGTGTATCACATTCCTATCTGCAGAACTTGAAGGTCCGTCATTGTTCTGAGTAGTATCTATCTCATACAAAATTCATCTGCCGGCCACGGGTCCTCACTGAAAATTTTGGCAGACTCTCAAATTAATAATGGTTTTCAAATTGGATGTTCAAACGCTTATAAAATTATTCCCTAATTTGATATAATCTCTGTCTCATTATTTGATGTAGATCACTGATATCGAAAATACAAACATTTATTTTATATTAATTACGCACATATGGTTTGGGACTAGAAGCATAGTGAAAAATGTCCAATAAATTAATTTTAAATAAGGATTCCGTTTTTTGCCATTTGGCTACGGAACCATAAAAATCAACACATTTCGTCGAGTTATCTGAAAGAGATCACGTCTTCCGGAAAAGACCGTCTGAATCGCGCTTATAAATATAGTTATGGATAAAAAACTACGGGACGCCCACGATCGATAGTGTGAAGATCAATATTTATTAACTATATTCATAAATGTTTCATATGTTCTAAGCCACATTCACATTCTTAGTGAATTCAGATCCATCTATCCCCATGAAGCATTCTTGCGCGATTTTCTATCAATAAAATTGAACTTTCCAATGTAGAATTTATGGTAGCACGTGTCCGAAATTTTAAAATATTTTCCAGATATCCAACATTTCGAGCATACTTATTTCTGAATTGCGATAGGTCTGAACTAGAAGGATTCAGTCGCATTTACTACGTGGGCCATAGAAGCAGGCACGCGGCTCGCCGGGAAGTCGCCGCCGAGGCACGCGCATTCTTCCCCACCCCGCATACCGATGCCATATTATTATGTGTGATCTCCTCCCCTATTATGCAGTAGCTATACCTAGTACACACCATTCACATCGTATATTCCATTCTTGTAAAGCAGGTCACGTTTTAACGCGAATTATTCAATAGTAATTTCGTCTGTAAGGCGTTATTCCCGACAAGTTAATTTTCCCTTAACGTGCTCTGAAATACTGGAATAATGTGTATTTAAAATTGAATGTACTCTAATTGATGATTTTAATGTCTTCAAGTTTTGTACCTGTTTATATTAAAGTATGTAAAAATAATTACGCTAGCTACTACTACTTTTGGGTTGGTTCATTTCTATTCAAGTTTATCGAAACCCAAATCAATAGAAGTAAATTAACGACAGTCTAAAGTAGACTTTTAGTTGAAACTAAAAACTGCGATAGTTAGAAAGTAGATGTTGATGACTGTAACTTAACCTTTGTATTAAAAGGTTTTAGAGTGATCACTATAACTAATTGAATGAGACTCGTACCTATATATCTAACTTAGCTAGCATAATAATATGCGTAGTAGTAGTCTCTCCAAAATAGACGATATTTAAAATATTGTACTTTTAATGAGGACAGCACAAGACTTCGTAGGCTCGCTCGTTGCGGGAACCGGCTGTTGATCGACACTAAAACAATTTAGGCTCCTTCTGAAATTGAATTGGGGCTGCGAGCTTCTCCCGGCATAGCATTTCGCCACAATTATTGAGCGCAAATTCAGTTATTACAGAAAAGTTGTTATCAACGAACACGGAGCATATTATGGAAATAGCATTAATACTTGCTCAAATACCTCACATTTGAAGTCATAATTTTTCTTTAGAATTCCCAAGATCGTTGTTTTCTGCAATAAAAGGATTCAATTAATTTAATTAAGTCCACTCTACAGTGGTTCTGCACGATATCTCGCACTAGGACAAAAACAAAAAATAATGAACCGGTTTTTTCATTCAAGCAACGCGCGCAGACGTTCTGAAGACGCTCTCGATAGATCTCGTGGATATAAAAGGTGCCGTCGGTGGTGGGAAGAAAATGGACTCGTTGAAATCTAATTTCGCGTAACCATAACGGGCAGGCACTCGAGAGCGATGAGCCATCCGCGACAGGCGCGCTCATATCAATTCGTTAATTGAGCGCGCTCGCTCCGGCGCGCCCTGTGAATCGCCGCCCGCCCAACTGGGTACCAACTGAACTTTCACACTTCGTTCGCCGCTCAATGAACTTTTGCTTAACTTTTAATTTGAAATGAATATTTTTAAGAGCACTGCTTTTGATAGCGTTTTACTTGACATTGAGAGAAATTTTGGAGAAAATCAAGTTATATTTGTGGTCGGTTAGTACCTAATTATTTTGCTGATACCTATATTTTATTAAGTTGCGTATATTATGTTCTACAAATAAAATAGTACGCAATATTCTGAGAACAATCAGTAGGCCTTCCATTGACTTTGCAAATTAAAAACATTATTTATTCCATCTATTCTATTTATAATATTTTATGATAAGTATTATGACTATTTAAATGGTATGTAGTGTGTTTCAGAAACAAAAAAAAATCCGCACAAACCTACATAAAAAAACCTATACCTAAATAAATTGTATTAATATTCTTCGGCGTTTTCCTCAACCGTTTCATTATTCAAGTTTTTTATATCATTGTGTAAAAACGGTCCTTCGTTGCATCGCGGCCCTTCGCAGGAGAAGTTATCGAATTCACAAAATTCACCCATCACCATCTGAAAAAAAAATCAGGTTGCTTATTCACATTTTTGAAGTGTTTTTTAATCATTTACTTCACATTGCTAGCCTTGTGAAACTACGAATACGGTAAGATAGTGGCTATAGCTATGGCTATAGGTTAACTGATATCTTCTGTAGTTGAACCAAGGGCTCTATTGACGAGTGACGGCCAAACGCCGCCTCTCGCCAGATGTCTAAAACCTCCTCTAGTTCCCATTTACCATTCACAGCAGAAAGAAGGAATACAGCCATATTCTCCATTGTTGCAACGGTTAATACCTACGCCCATGTGATAGACTAGGAACCGCATGCTATAATGGGGGAAGTCTATGTCCAGCAGTGGACTTCTAGATGTTGATGTGCTGATGATACCTTCGTAGGGTGTTCCGGGTCAGGCATGGGGTTGCAAGCGCAGCGGCCGCAGATGCATGCACCTCGACCAGTGCATTTCGGGCCCTCCGTCACTCCCGGAGGGTAGCAGTTCTCTTCCAAGTGGCCTCCGGCACATGAACACTTCGCGTTGTCCATAAAACTTACTGGAATGTAGTAAAAGTATCAAATACACAGTTTTTTTTTACTACATCTGGGGGCACGGCAGTGCCCCCACCAAGTCGAGCTTTGATATTTACATATAGGTAGAGTTTAGAGCAATAAAATAAAATGTCCTTGGATATAATTTTTACACTGCATCTAGTCTCAAACTAGCAAACATACTTGACCTAAGTCCTACATAGGTAGGTACTCAGTTTCGTTATCACTACGTCTCGTCTCTAATACAAACAATTAGCTAATCAGTTTGTTACGTTAGAGATAGATAGACGAACTCATCATTATCATGTAAAGGATGTAAAAAATCATATTAAATAATTTATGCGTAATTTCAGAATACTTTTAATTGTATTATTTATGATCACAGTACTGCATATCTACGAGTAGGTATAGGTGGGTGGTTTAAATGACGAATCAAATATACGCGGGCAACAACTACTTGAAGTTACAAAAATTATAGTACATATGTAAATTCACTTACATCTATAATTTTGATATTCTGTTGAATTATCTCTACAAAAATCTTCAAAAGTAGGCAATTTCCTTGAAAAGCATCTATTTTCCGCTTGGCACCAAGAACACTGACTCAGCCTTAGGCACTCTAAGCACGACCGTTTCACGTTGCACACCCAATTCTCGTCTATAGTGAATGTACGAGTAACAGTAAATACTGAAGGTAAAACACAAGCGATGAACACTGCCAAAATAGTATTCATTTTGTTGTGATACTTTATACGCGTGTGTAGTAGCACTTGTTAATGACTGTGTATTACTCGAGTATTTTCGTTACTGTATCGAGTACCAGATAACCTTTGGGCGTATAAATTGCGCAAGTTAAGTATGTCAATTAACTCTGCTAATAATAAGCAACTTCTAATGAATTAGGATCTGTTTTAATGATTGCGCATTTTATAAGCGTCGTCTTTGTGCTTGGCAAAATAATGAAGTCGTCCAGTTACTATCGTTGTTTTAGCCAAAAAGTAAGTTTAAGATTGTTTGTTTCAATGTAAATAGACCGTGAAAAAGATACTACTTCTTCTTCAGACTAAGGATCAATGAATTTCGCATTAGGTAGGTACTTATTAACCAGGATACATTTCACGCGTCTAAATAGTCTTACAAGGGTATCCCAGGATGAAATACAGGATGGCCCAGAAAGAAATGCACTCTTGAAAATTCAAGGAAACCAAAACTACTTAATATAATAAAATTATGTAAAACTTTAATTATTGCAATTTAAAGGAAATTAAATTGAATTTATTTTAAAATTTACTCTTCAAAAATGATATTGTCCAAATGATTTCCTTGACCTTTACAACATTTGACTAATCTAGAAACAATATTTTGGAAAACTTTCGTTAAAATCCTCGAAATGGATTCTAGTTGGATGAATGCTGCAGAGTTTTTGGATTAATAGAGTACAGGCTATACTCTGCTCATGAAGTAATCCCTCAAAAAGAAATGCTGGAGTGAGCTTGGGGCTTCATGATGATAAGGATCAGGAACCCCTGCTTAATTGATGATTGGATTGAAATAATGATTAATAATTTGAGAGTTGGCGTGTTGAAAACTTGTTTTGATTCCAAAGCTGCAAGAATCTCGAGGCAGGAGCACTTAGTTCCAGCAAGATGTAGCTACGTGTCACACTTAAAATGAGAGCAATCTAAGTAGGTGGTAAGAGACATAATCCCACAAAAATTAATTTCACGCAGTGGTCACATCTGGCCACCAGGAAGCCCAGATCTCACTCCAGCAAACTTCTTTATTTGGAGTTACAAGAATAGAGTTACTTAGGTACTCTAATAATCCTAATAATACCTCATTTGGCTAGTACCTACTAATGAACGTAATCAAGAAATATAATATACGGACAGGCGAGTAGGTAGTCAGATGGATTGTAACAGCGGCGATTACCCTACATTCCAAAACGCTGGTTAAATTTTAGCGAGCAAAAAAACACGTCAGTGGTCTTATAGTCTGTCGTGTTTTTTGAGAGCGATTTGTAAAGATTTTTATAAAATGAAAATTGCGATAAAATTTAATCTAGGCGTTTAGTATCTTTAAATAGACTAAGAGCTAGTGAACGCCAGACCTACGTTATTTTATAAAGGCTGAAAGTTTGTCAGCGCATGCTCCCAACATAGATAAGAACCATAGCCAAACATGAAGTTTGGGTCACACGGTGGCTTTGGCAGAAGGTACCGAAGGTGAGTAAAATACCAACTTAATTACGTCAAAGTATAAAGGCGGATTTTTGATATTTCCTTCTAAATGTTATTAAAAATGACGTCATTCATTGACAGACACCTACCATGGTGGCACCGTGGCAGCCCTTAGCCAGACGCCCTAAAGTTCATGAAAATGTAGTCCTACTTACGAGTACGTCATACTATAAAGCTGATATTTATATAAAATATGTATTTGAACTATCATTTGATGAAGTTTCCTCATCAGCCAGACACTTCCGATAGTTCCTTCGCCTTGCCAGACAGCTTTTTAGGGTGGCTGAAAGTGCGAACGCGAGTAACTACACTGATGTACATTACCATGAAAACGAAAATTGGTTTGAACGAGATGTAGTAAAGTAGATTTTTTAAATTATTTAATTTTTTTTAAAAGTTACTACAACTTTCCTCATGAACGAGATGTATTAAATTGAAATTCATATCAAATATTCAGGTCTATAGTACCTTTCTTTATGCTGTAACTAAATCAAAATACGGAACACTAGGTGCGCGAGTTCGACTCGCACTTGGCCGATTTTTTTATAGATAGTATTACCACAGATAATATAATACTATTACCATATTATTCTGTGGTATTACCTCAGATCATAGAAGGGATTCTCTTTCTATGATCTGAGGGATGTTAAGGATATGAAGTTTCGATTATGGATACGGTTACGGATATTAGAATATAATTTCGGATTATCCGAAAGTTTCGGATAATTTCGGTTACGGATATTAGAATTTTAAAAATGTTTAATTCAAATAGCAAGATGCTGCGCGAGCGCGACCCACACACTTTACACCTAAGATAATGGTAAGACAGGGGGGGGGGGGTGTATTAGATGGTGCCAGGGAATACCAGACAAGTAACAAATATTTATAGGTATTACGGATATTTTTTTATTTCGGATATCCGATAGTTTCGGTTACGGATATCCGTAACATCCCTACAGTGACGACATTTGATTGATTTGATGTAGCCCTCTGAAGAGTTTGGGTGGTTTTGGGTGTTTGTTTTTTTGAACGCTGTAGTTCTAAAAAATCTAGGGCTGTTTGTTTCTTTTGTGGTATTTTGAGGTTTCTTTTTATGAGATAGGTAAATTAAAAAAATAATGTGGTTCTATTGAACCTCTCTCTCTAGTATGATCAACCTTTGTATTAAAATTTAAATAAGTATCAAAAAATAATACCTTGTGTAAATGTATAGCCTGACCAGGAACATAAAAACCCTGGCATAGAGGCGCGTCAATTGCATTTGATAGTGCAACACTGAGTACAGTCGTACATGTGTTAAATTAATAGGCTAAATTTATGTATCAGGATTCAGGATTACTGGCTAATTTGATATTTTCATAAATTAACGAAAAAATATTATTAAAGGTAACCTGGTTTAAATAAATTAAATGAAACCATCAATCGAGCTAGTAGGATTTATTTTATTATTCATCAATAATCAAATTCAGAACTTGAATATTCAACTGCAATGTCTGCTCATGAACGCTTCAAACTCGGTACTTCTTTGCCAATTCCATAAAATTCAAAACTTAGAAAGTGTCAAAAAACTTTAAAATAGGTAGTTGAAACAGACTACAGCTAATTTTCATAGTGGACTGTACTATACGATAAACATATCAGTCAATTTGACAACCTTTGTCGGAAACATTATTCAATTAAAATATTGTCCGAACCGTTAGTATTTCTCTTCGACAAATACATTATCACATTGTGAACCACTTTTCTTTCACGACTATAAAAATATTTTAGCAATTTAATTCACAAAATCAATTGCACACATTTAAAATAAAGTTTGTTTACACTTTGACAACAATAGACTGACATGCAAGGTGACATGTCAATGAAGTTTTCAGTTACTGTTGCCATTAAAAGAAATTAGTACCATTAGTTTTCCGCAACATGGCGAGGGTTTTTATGTTCCTGGTCAGGCTATAAATGGATTTTAGAACACCATCAGATTTTTTTATTAGATTTTAGATAAAAAATGTAATAGGTACACTGAAATTACATACAACATTTCGGAACGTGTTGTTAGTGACATGTTATCTGTCAGTGTCATACGTCAACATCAGCTGTGTTGGGCAACCCGGCCATACGACCGCATTTTCATTAAAAATCTAAGATTTAGCATACAATTAACCCGTATTTAGAGGTGAAATGGAAAACTATTTCAAGGGAAAAAATGTTGAAGAAGAATTGCAACGTGATAGTATACCATTAAAAGATTTACCTGTAAATTTTCTATGGATGCAAGTACGTAACTAAAACGGACTTCTATAAAAATAAACATTGATGTAAAGTTATTAAATTGTTTATTTGAATATTCCAGGTAAAAGGAGGAAGTAAAATTACCAATTTACTATCTCACGCTACGGGTATTTTAGAAGATAAAGCGACTACTGCCGTTGTTTGGAGTGGTGCTGGAGTCGCTATACCAAAAGCGATATCATGTGCAGAAATCTTAAAACGACAGTTCAGTATACAACATCAAGTGACCAAACTGACACACAAAAAGTTAGTTGAATCAAATTCTCTAACATTCTTCAGATTTAATTTCTTTTTATTGTAACCTTTAATGGGGATGTTGCCTGGGTCAAAAAGCAAGAGTTTTAATTAGTCCGTCAGTTAACTTATCAAAAAATACTCTACACGTATTTTTCACTTTTTCAAACTAATGAAAATTTAAAGAGATAAAGCGCCCCAAAGTTCATAAGAAGAGGCCCGTGACGTCAACGCTTGCTTAAAAATGCCGCACGTTGTGACGTCGTGCGCAACTTCAACGCACCATAACTATGTAATTATTTGTTAGATTGACAAATAAAAATATATGTGTCCAATATTTTTTGATATTAAACATTACGGACTAAAAAAATTTTTTTAGGCAACTAGCCTATTAAATATTCTAATCACAAATAAAATTAATTTTAAGAAATACAGATGAACCAGAAATATATTGATATAAATCTTTACAGAGTTGAAGAGTATTGGGAGCCAAAACTGGATGGACTTGAGACTATTGTAGTCAAAAGACAAATTCCTGTTATTCACATTTTATTGTCTGTTGACGCCATTCCCGATGTGAATCAAATTGGGTAAAATTTAAATATTTTCATCTGCTTACAGTTGAAATCAACTTGGGTTTTTGTAACTTTTCATTACTGATCCTGTAATAATCACTATTTTTCATATAACTGTAACTAAAATATTGTTTTTTTTTATCAGGTACCAAAATTTGCAGCAGAAAAAGTTTTGGCAAAAAGACACTAGCAGCAATTCAAAGCCTTCATCATCAAATAAGTCAAAAAAGCCTTTTAAATACAAGAAACCTCAATAAATTTGTAAATCTTTTTTCTTTCTTTTTACTGACATAGCCCCAACTCCTTTGCAAATATACATTTAGGATGTCACATGGATAAATACACACTGAATGGGGAAACCTATAGATATATGAATTAACAGTTGAAAATCAGTTAAAAGGGTAAATAGGTAGAGTGGTAACTCTAGTGTAATGTCACAATATCTAAGCACATCAAACAACATCTTTCATTGAATACACAGTGTAATTAACTCTATAATAGTTAAGTATTTAAATAAATGGCTTAAAGTTATTATTACAAAGACATGGGAATACAGATCACTAAATTATTAATCAAAATGCATACATATTTTTCATTAAGTGCTACACACTTGTCAAACAAATATGTTGGCAGATATTCCTAATAGAAGATTTCTTGTAACCTCAAGCTTCCGACTCTCCCACAGGTTGGGTGATAGGTGTTTCATCATCAAGTTTGGGAAGGATTAAAATTTCTTTTGATATGATAGAGTACTTAGTTACAAAGTAAGTAAATCTCTTGCATAAATGTGTTTCTTTCTCAAATGCATCAAATATGGAACGATGATGGAAGTATGCATGTGAGAAAATCCTGTAGACTCTTCGGCAGACAGAGCCCAGCTTGGCTACTGATGACTCCTTGATGCTCACTCTGTAATGGAGAAAAAAATATCACTTTTCTTCCTTAAAATGGGACCACATTGCCATTTCATAGTTAATTTATCAAACTCATTTTTTTATTAAATAATTATTATTTTGAAAAAGATATCAGTTATTTGTAAAATATTAACCTGCTTGGAAAATATTTGTTGCTATTCAATAAGCAAGCAGCACCATCGAGAGTATGTCTTGTGTAATCAATAGCAGGACATTCCTTGGGTGTTTTGTGAGCAGCACACAGGAAAATCCATTGTTCTGTTGCAGTCATCTGAGTGCAAGTTTCAGGTTTACACTCGCTTTGTAATCGCACAGCTAAACCATTCAGTTCCATACAAAACTGCCTGTAAAAATACGAAATAATGTTTATGACAAATTGAGAGATTGATATTTTGAGAGAATTAATTCGATTTAACCTTAAGTGTTCGTATTTCCAAACACCTTCATCCTGAGCTTCGGGCATTTTTAGGATGGCTTCAAGATTAGCGGGGTCGCGACGTATGGTTTGTTGAATGAATTGCTGGACAGCAAGTGTGCTATCCATCTCTTCGAAAGGCTCATCTGGCCAGCGGCAGAAGTCCTGAAAAATGATGTTTAACGAGTTGTGAATAAACTAACAAGAATCAAGTTTTCTTTTGCAGTTTTATGTTTAAACTTTAAAAATACCTTAGCCTTTGAGCCTGGACGATTACGACGTAATACTTGTACTCCATCAGCCATACTGATACACAAAGTTTAATAAAATTAAGGAATATTGCGATAATTCTTTCACAATTTTATAAATAAATTGAAACCAAAATTGCTGCTAGTGCTTGGCTGTCAGTGAGAAGTTGACATCAGTTGACATTACAAAATTATCCACCATTTTGTTTTTGAAGTCAAAATCAAAGATCGTATAATTTCTTCACAAAACCCAAACTTGAATGAAAACATAATAAAGGTTTACGCGCACTACATTATACAAAGGGTTTTAAAATACACAACTCTGCCCCCTAGAAAAGTTGCACTTTTTGATCGAATCGATAATCGAATCCGTCAAAACTTCATACAAAAAAAGGCCTTTCGATCACTATTCGACTGGTTTGCGATTATAATGTGCACTTTGTCAAAACCCACTGCTTGTGTGAATCGCCTCAACTCTCTCGCTGTGCGATCGTACGCTATAAAGTTTGCTTTGTGGGAGGGAAGTACAATTACCTATCTATCTGTACAACATCTTTGGTGTGCCAAATCTGTCAAGTGTCAAATTTGACAAAAAAAAAATCACAAAGGAGAAAAGACGAAAACAACTGCAAAAGTTATGAAGAAAAATAAAACACCTTGCGATTTTGTGCAATTTTCTTAGTTACCTTTTATTCAAGAGTGTAGTGCTAGCTCCCGCGGTCTTTATAGTCTTTCGTGCAATATTATTAAGATGCCTATATATAACTAAGAATAGATTCAACACGACAGTAATTTATCATGTTTTGTGAATTTTTATTAACTTTGCTGTTTGTTTACACATCAGCAGTTATTAATGATATGACTGAGAGTTCATTTGGTAAACATACTGAAGGAGTAATAGCTGCATTTGGTGATTTCAATTCTGACGAATTAACTGATGCTTTTGTTATACTAAACAGTACTAGTGTGGAAGTTCTCCTGGCATATGACAAGGAGCCGTTCTTGAGACCATCGTCGTATGCTTGTAATTTTAGCAATATAATTATAACCAGTGTGGTTCCTGGAGATTATGATGGAGATGCTTACATGGACATCCTAATCACTACACAAATCCAAAATGCTACAACAAATCTTCACGATGTTCGAATTTTATGGGGTGGTATGCCAACATTGAACTGCTCAGATGCTCTCCTCATTAAGGCTATAACCATTGGCCAACCACTAGTGATGGACTACAATCGTGATATGACCCTTGATTTATTTGGCATGAATACACAACAGCAAAGAGTTTATTGGGTATTTGATCAGTCAAGAGGAACTCCTAAAGAAATTCCAATGGCCGATGATATTTCGAAAGAAATTAAACTACCACACTCCCACTCATTTCTCGATGTCAATGATGACAATGCTGCTGATCTCTTAGTAACCACTAAACTTGACATTGAAATATGGCTGAATAAAGAATCCAGCGGCTTCAAATATAACAATAGTATTGAGTTGCTTGTTGGTCATACAACTATTTATGGGCAAGCCTTGTTTATTGATGTGGCTCTTAAAGGAGAGTTCTTTTTAGTTCTTCCAGTTTGTTCTGACACTGAATGTTTTAATAGTACCATTCTAATATATGACAATCATGAGTGGCATGATCTTCAAATTGATTTGAATGATGGAAAAGGAACACTTTGGAGGTTTGCGCCTCCTAGAAATGAAGTATATCTGGACACTATAACTATGCGCAGTGGAGATTATAATATGGATGGATATCCAGATATGTTGATGACTTTGAGTCCAATGAATAGCAATGAAACAAGAGTTTTCCTCCTTCACAATATACCTTGTACTTTACCAGGATGCAAGTTTTCTAGAACTTTTCAGGTCCAATGGGAAATATTCAATTCATTTGGAAGCAATGTCATAATGGGCACCTTTTATGACTTCTATATGGATGGAGTACTAGATATAATTTATGTTAAGAAGAATACAACAACACAAAGATATACCATGCATGCCTTTAGAAATAGCTTAGAGTATGACACCAATTTCATTAAAGTAATTGTAGTAACTGGTCTCACAAATGAAAAAACTCCCACAATCAATGGTACTCTGTACCAAAGGAAAGGAACATTTGGTAAGTAGTTTCTCTATATTAACTGAAATGGACTACAGTATCATCACATTTCTATTGTCAAGTAAGCCTTCTGATGGTTATTTTCGTTTCTTGTTTCAGGTACTAATTTACCAGGCCCAAAAATTGGCTACAATACATGGTCTCAAGAAGGAAATTATAGAACAGGAGTATGTGCACAGTTACCTCAATCTGCATATTTTGCTTTACAATTACCATACTCAATATTTGGACTGGATCGGACACCTAATTTTGTTGACACATTAAATGTTGGCCTTTCTGGTCATACCAAAAGCTGGACTCAAATAATTCCTAATTCTCAAATAGTAGTTATACCGGCACCTCCTAATGATCCATCTCAATGGAGAGCACAGTTATTTGTGACACCTAGTAAGGTCATTTTGAAAAGTGTTTTTGTATTAACTGCAATCATAATAGTCATCACATGCCTTGTGCTGTATTTGCATTGGAAAGAAAGAAATGACCGACAAGATATTATAGAAATAGATGAAAAAACATATGTCAAAATATAGAAGTAACCAATCATCACTGGTACTCCAAGGTTAATGGACTGTGATATTGATGTGGGTTAGGGCATCACAAATGTACCTTGCTAATTTAATTATTATTCCTGTTAATAAATATATATATTATACCTACAATAAAATTATGTTTAAGATAAATGTGTCTTCGATTAACTGAGATTGGTTTTTAAGTTATATCAAAGCACTGAGACAAATATTGTATCATGTCTGTTGATTGAATTAGATGTAAGTGATCTTTTTATTAAAAAACCTCTATCTCATAAATGTTTTTTATTCATTCTTAACAAGAACGATTTTACGCTATTAGCCCATACCCCATACGTTTGTCGTATCGATAAGATTTTATCACGGCACACATCCTAGCCCGGCAGGAAGTCATTAGAAACGATAATTGGATTCCAAAATTCCGAATGGGAGAACCAGGATCACGCCAAAACGCCTAGTAGGTATAACTCGAAAATGAGTTTGTTATATTCAGAATAAATAAAAGCAAATAGTTTTTATAATTTTAATTTTATTTTTCTACATCACGTGTATATTATTTTGCACATAGTGCTTAGTCAGACTGCAAACATGGGCACAGTTTCTAGAGGTCAGAGCAAGATTGGAAAAATAACAAATATTGTATGCAGGTAGCATCAAACAAGTGTTAAAGACAACATTAAGGAATCAGCAAAAGTGAATTATTCTATTACATAGAGGTAATAAAAATTTCACTCATGTGTGCAGTCTGGCCTGTATAATAGAGTACAATAGTGTTAAAATAGCATAATAAGATGTCAGCACTACATGCTATAAATAGGTACTTCAATGTTTAGATTTTTTGTGCTTCTTGTCCTTCTTTTTCTCAAGCTTTTCCAGTTTCCTGAAACACAATAATAAGCTTAAGATATAGTAACATTAACTATTTGAGGCAAATCATTCATTATCTTTAGATTGAATATTTATATCAGTAATGTACAAATTATTCATACTATTTGATACTAACTTGAGTAACTTTTTCTTTTGTTTTTTGGTTAACTGACTGATCAAGTCCATTTCAGTGAGATTGGATGTGTCAGAATCTTCAATTTTGGTTGCTGCCAGAGGCAGAGCACCTGGTTTCATCACGAGCCCTGTATCACGCATTTGTTGCATGAGTGTTGGCACGTCTGGCTTTGCTTCTTCTTCCTCCGGGGCCGAGGTGGATGCTTGCAGAGCGCGGGCCTCACTCATAGACAATGAATACATTGAACATTCCTTATCTGAAAAAAAAAAGAACCAATTTATTACAGAGATGAAGAGATTATTAAGTATGATATGTTTTAAGAATTGTGGTAGTCATTACCTGTGTTAATATGGCCCCATTTGTGACATTTTATGCATCTCACATTTCTGACAAGAATGCCAAATGGTTGATCCCTGATTTCATTGTCACCCTTACAATAACTCTCCCTTGGTGCATTGTATTTGCGCTGCCATTCAAATTTATACTCTGGCTCATTATCTTCTCGTTCCCTTTCTTTTTTTACGCCAGGTGGAGGCTCATACATAAAATTTAAACTTAATTTATCTTTGCTGTCCTTGCTGAGTAAAGCCCTGTAATGAAAATAAATTTGTAACATCTCAATGAAACATTGTAATATTTAATGTTTAGCAACAAATGTCTGGAGTACTGATTTTCATGTTTACAAAATCTTATACTGGTGGCATATAACTTGTGACTCAAGTTCTTGAGATTGAATATGATGTATGTAGTTGAATTGAATTCTTACTTATTTTCGTGTAATTCTTGCTCTTTCTCATACTGCACACGTAGCTCCTCTTGTTTCTTTTTGTAAGCTTCTGTTTTCTGCTCGGCCATCCATACCTGAACAGCAAAATTAGGAGATTATTAAGAGACCAATAAAAGATTAGGTGATATATATTGTATAAAATGATAATACATACTCGTTTCAGATTGTCCCGTGATGCAGGATGAAAGAATTTCTTACACATATAATTATTGAAACCTTTCCCCATGTTTGATGTATTGTTGTTCACACACTACAAGCAAACCCCTTACTGGAGCTTCAAAAATATGCCACACTGATCGATAACGGTTTCGTGTAATGGAATAAATTACTACTGCTTTATATCTTAAATTTAAAATTATTTCATCTAAAGCTACGCAGTCGCACACAAAAACATCGCCATATTAAATTGTCTTCTTCTTCTTCTTCTTCTTCTTTTTTTATGGCAACGGCTTGGTTTTGAGAACCATGATTTCGCCAATGTCACGTAAACAGTTTTGACAAAGTAACAGGGTTTACAAAAAACAAAAATATTTAACGTTTCTAATAATAAGCAAAATTATTATTTGTGTACCTATAACAAAAAAGACAACACAAATTGAGACACCACAAATAGATACATAACATAGAAATTAAAATGTAAGGAAGGGGGTAGGTGGGACGAAAGATTGGGAGAGGAAAGAAAAAAATTCGGTTACCTACAAACGAATTTTGCGGGATTGAATAAATTTTGATAGTAGTTTCAAAAGCGGTGGGTCCATAGAATTTAATAAACATTTAATATTAGTAGGGCGAGGAACGCTTTCAGGAAGGAAATCAAATAAGGAGGAACCTACGTTTGGACAATTGAAGAAAATGTGATTAGTTGTGCCTTCGTCTAAGCCACATTCGCATAAGGAACTATCCTTTATGTGCATCTTCGCAAGGTGAACCGGAGTACACGCATGACCAATTCGCAACCGACATATAATTGATACAGAACTTTTTGGTAAGTATTTGTGTTTAAAAAATTTCTTAGCTCTGTCTGATAATGGATCTGGAGAAGATGCAATGGCCACCTCCGTAACAAAACAATAGAACCCTAAGTTAAGGCTTGTGTGATTCGCCTTGACGAATATTTCGTATCCAGGGTCCGATGATGGAGCTGTAAGGGGGCAGATTTTTTTTTTCACTATGTGACTGTCTTTATTTTGTACTTAATATATATTTTACATATTATACCTATTCGTGTTTCATAATGAATCGAAATATAAAAGACTTATTAAACTCTATTAAAAATTTAAATTAATTTATCAAGTTTGAATACCTCATTCTACCTTAAAATTAATAACTTAAATCAAGTCTTAATACGGTCACGGCTCAAGATTTTTTTGTCCATTTCAGCGTTCTTTTTAGTCTTTTGACGTTGCGTTGACAGCTTTTACCTAAATTCGCGCGGAATATTTTTGTGAAATGGCTCTTAAAACCTGTTAAAATAAATTAAAGTTACTATTGTTACTAAGCAGGTACACTATGCGGGAAATTGATCGAGACATATAGTGTAAACACGCAGTTCGGTTTATCGCCGCTCATACTTCGTCAAGAGTGCGGGCTCGCGATTTGGTACTGTCAATTTCTCGCATAGTATACTTGCGCCATTAGATTACATAGGTGACAAGTGCGTGTTATTCTTATTTCTTTTTAATGCATGCCTACATTGTTGTTACCACGAACTAAGTGCTAACATGATTGAGGTGCCTTTTCTTGGGTTTCTTGTAAAATGACTTTTTCACATTTATGTAGGACAGTGAGAAGTTAAAATTATAGATTATATAGATAGTGCAACCCACCCTTAGTCTGATTTGCTATGCGGCCAAGGTTTCTTTATAAATGTCTATTTCATTTGTTTTGTGTAACGTAAATACTACATAATACTACAAAAACAAACTATTCTGAGAAAAAAATACCTTCATAATGAGCTCCAACTTGGGTTGTGAAGCCAGCACACGACTGCTAAGCTTGGAACGGCATTCCGCCTGCCAGTGCTTCCAAGATACGGTAAACTCCCCTGTTGATATACCGCCATATACCTGAAGTAATTAGACATAAAATTATATTTCAAGTGATTTATACAAAAATGTATGCTCAGCTAATCTCACTTGTATTTATAATGCACTAGCGGCCGCCCGCGACTTCGTACGCGTGGATCCCGTTTTACCCCCTTTTCCCGAATTTTCTTTGCTATAAACCTCAGGGAGCCCGAGACCTTTCCAACGAATGCAAAACCGTGGAAATCGGTTCGTGCGTTCTGGAGTTATAGCGTCAGGGAGGAAAACCCGACTTATTTCTATATAGTAGATTTATAACTGGTTAAGAAAATGTCTCTGAACTTCAGACTAGTTACTTACACTATACACAGGCATGCTCCTCAAAGAGTTGTCCAGCAACTTAAATTCATTGGAATCGGTCAGTGAATGCAGTTTCAACAACGCTCGAGCAACATCTACTCTTCCCTGAACAATCATTCCCACCACGGTGTCCCAGTATTCCGGGTGATCTTCGGACCCTCTCTCGCAGGCCTCTAACAACTGCGCAGCGGTCTGTTCGTGGCACGGGAAGTGGAAACGCACCCATTCTAGAAGATACGGCAAAACAATATCTCCAGGAATGTTGTCTATGTACAATATCTCACAGAGATGCCAAATACACTCGATAGAGTAAAATATTGTGATGTAAGAAAGCAAACTATTCTTTTCTATGCCGTTGGTTTCTTTATTTGCGGCGTCCTGTAAGCTCTCGATGCAAACTCGGATGATTGAACGATACTGGCGCGAAAGTTTTAACAATTCCACTTGATTATCCGTAGACTTTGCAGCTTCGGCAGCTTTTTGGAGCGACAGAAATGTTCCATTGGATTCGTTCACTAGTTTACGCAAAATCGGAATGAATAAAAGAACTTCTTGGCGGATATCGAGTACTTTGTTTTCGATGTTGGACGGCGAATTGCTTGTAATTTGACTACGTGGATATATAGAAAACTTGTTGCCGCGTCTCCAGACACACGCTGCATGCTTCTCGAAGCATTTATCAGGCAGGACCTGAAAAAGTTTTATATTTAGTGCACTAAAAGCAAACATAACCTCAATCGTATGATCAAATTATACTTACAAATGTTTTAAGGTTCTTGGTAGATTCAGTACTTCCGCCACGCGCGGAACTCCCTGGGTGGTTTGATATGCTCATTTTTCTCAGCACGAAACGATTCAATACGTAGCTAAATTTAAATAGTTTAAAACAACAAGAAAGACCGTTTCATTTGTGCGGCAACACACACACATCTTCTTCTTCTTCTTCTTCTTTTTTTATGGCAACGGCTTGGTTTTGAGAACCATGATTTCGCCAATGTCACGTAAACAGTTTTGACAAAGTAACAGGGTTTACAAAAAACAAAAATATTTAACGTTTCTAATAATAAGCAAAATTATTATTTGTGTACCTATAACAAAAAAGACAACACAAATTGAGACACCACAAATAGATACATAACATAGAAATTAAAATGTAAGGAAGGGGGTAGGTGGGACGAAAGATTGGGAGAGGAAAGAAAAAAATTCGGTTACCTACAAACGAATTTTGCGGGATTGAATAAATTTTGATAGTAGTTTCAAAAGCGGTGGGTCCATAGAATTTAATAAACATTTAATATTAGTAGGGCGAGGAACGCTTTCAGGAAGGAAATCAAATAAGGAGGAACCTACGTTTGGACAATTGAAGAAAATGTGATTAGTTGTGCCTTCGTCTAAGCCACATTCGCATAAGGAACTATCCTTTATGTGCATCTTCGCAAGGTGAACCGGAGTACACGCATGACCAATTCGCAACCGACATATAATTGATACAGAACTTTTTGGTAAGTATTTGTGTTTAAAAATTGTAACTAAGAGCGATTTTGTACACAGGTATCCACACTGCGGCGCCGACGCAGCCGTCATCAGCGAGCTTGGACGCATCTGTGTACATCGTGAGCCAGCCTTGCCAGTGTTCGGATAAAATAATTCTGAATTCTTGGGGTGCGGCAGGGGAATCTTTAGAAATACCGAAATTTAAAATAACAGGCGGTTGAAATATTAAAGATTCAAAGCTATTGGAGAAGAGAGGGAAAACAGGAGTTTTTGTAATGGGGCATGGAAGACGACTAAATTTTTGGAAGCTCAGCAAAATGCAAGGTGTCTTTTGAAAAGAAGAAGATGAAATGTTAGAAGACGAGAGAAGCTCAAGTTTTTTTAAAAGTGGATGAGAGGCATTCTGAGCGACCTTAGCAAAGAAACGGTCGCTGAGGTACTGCCTACGCAAATAGAGGGGAGGGTCAACGCACTCTACTTGTAACGCATTTATAGGCGAAGATTTCATTGCTCCCAAAATTATGCGTAAGCACTTTGATTGTGTTTTGGATAATCTATCAAGGGCTGCTTTGTTACAAGGGTCCAAAAGAAAAGACGCGTAGTCAAAATGACTGCGCACAATGGCGTTATAAAGGAGCTTTTGAGAGTAAGGGTGGGCCCCCCACCAAGTGCCTGAAAGGGCGCGAATTACGTTAATTCCATTTTCCGCCTTTTTAAGGATGGAGTTAAAATGAGCGACACCTGACAGTCTACAGTCTAGAGTCAGACCCAAAAATTTGACCTGGTTGCAGCAGGGAATAAGGTCACCGTCTATAAATACCTCTATGTTCGGAGTGTGTCGTTTCCGAGTAAAGGTAACGCAACAGCATTTCGGAACAGAGATGGATAGGCCGTGGGAGAGCATCCAGTCACTGAGATAGCTTAGAGCGGAATTAAGGCGAGTAGTTGCCTCGTCTATCGATTTAGATGAGATGTAAAGGGCAATATCATCGGCGTACTGAAGGATGTTGCAGAAAGAATCGACAGCTTGGTCAAGGTCATAGGTATAAATGCTGTATAGGAGTGGACTGAGAACGGAACCTTGAGGTAGGCCTTTCCAGAGTAGACGGGGAGGGGATGTGATGTTTTGACATTTTATTGAGACAGTTCTTGCCATTAACGAGTTACTGATGAAACGAACCAACTTCTCCGAGCCACTCAGATGTAGCAACTTTTGCCTGAGTACTGGAAGTAAGACGTTATCGTAAGCGGAAGATATGTCCAAAAAAACACCCACTAAGTACTCCTTATTCTTGAAAGCCAGTCTGATGTCGGTGGTTAAAATACTAAGACTGTCCAGAGTGCTCAGACCTTTGCGGAAACCGAATTGAGACTTTGCTAGGATACCGTGAGACTCCATGAACCACTCCAGGCGGTTTCTGATCATATGCTCCATAACTTTTAGTAGGGCAGAGGATAAGGCTATAGGGCGATAGGAGTTATGTTCTAAAGGATCCTTCCCTGGCTTCGGTATAGGAATTACAATTTGTTCCTTCCAAGAGTCAGGGACGGTTCCTAGGTCAAAGAAGTTGTTGACTAGTTGAAGAAAGAAAGATTTAGCTCTAGGGGGAGAGTTAACTAAAAAGGAATATGGCAATCCATCGGCTCCGGGAGACGAATCAGTTAGCCCACTAAGGGCACAAAGGAGTTCGTCAGCAGAAAAAGGGGAATCTAAATTACCAGTTGGGGGAATAGGCACAGAGGAGCTGGATGGGAAGCAGTCTATAAAGGGGACAAAAGGAGGAGCTAATTTATCTGCAAATTCTTCCAACCAAATAGAGGGATTGTTTGAGGGAGCGTTGGATGGAGAAAGGGATTGGCGGTACCTTCTAATCTGCTTCCACACTACAGAAGAGGGCGTCCTGGGAGACATATTCTCGCAGAAACGGGTCCATCCTAGCTTTTTCTTCTGCGATAAAAATTTCCTTGTCTGGGCTGCTGTCTGCTGGTAGAGCAGAAAGTTCTCCATTGTCATAGACCTGTTATAACGTTTTTCCGCCTCTTTGCGTTTCCGAATGGCAGCTGAACATTCCGCATCCCACCAAGGGGGGGAGGTCTTATGTGTAGGATTCTTTTGAGGGAAATGTTCATCTGCTGACATCCGGAGGATGTTTGTAAAGTGTTCATACACTGAAATTGAATTTAAAGGGGAGATTGTGGGAAGTGAGTCTAATTTATTATTTACTGATACTGAGAAGGCTGACCAATCAGCATTATTTAATTTATATCGTAGTAGAGGAGGGGGACGGACGGTTGGGGATGATTTATTAGGGATAGTTAACAAAATGGGGAAATGGTCGCTGCCAAAAGTGCTTTTTAGAACATTCCATGAGAGAAGTGACGTAAGGTTAGGAGAGCAAAAAGATACATCCACGGCGGTGGCTGGATTTTGAGATGGGAGGCATCTTCTAGTTGAACAGCCGTTGTTTAGGACGCATAGATTTAGATCGTCAAGGAGGTCTAAGAGTAAAGATCCTGGGGAGTCCGTGTGATAGGAGCCCCATGCAGTATTGTGAGCATTAAGGTCGCCTAGGATAAGGACGGGAGGAGGAAGAGCCAGAATGGCTGTACGCAGTTCATTAAGGGAGGATGAGTTAGGACGGGGAATGTAAACGGATAGGATTGAAAGGTCGAAAATTCGCACAGCCACGGCATTAATGTCCTGGCTATGCGAGGGAAGAGGGAGTTGGGAATAGGAGAGGGAGCGCCTTACAAGAAAGGCGCTTCCTGCGTATCCATCGTTTCTATCATCCCGGAGACATGAATAGCCAGATACACGGAAGTGTGAATCCGGAACTAACCAGGTCTCCGAGACGGCTATGAACGACGGAGAGTATTTATTGATTAGGTAGGAAAGTTCGTGTTTTTTTCTTCTAATGCTCTGACAGTTCCACTGAACCGCCTGAATTGCCATTGTAATTAGATATCTGAGAGATTTGGGAAAGTTTTTGAGCAACGTTGGACGGTATACTGTCTTTGTGTTGGGTAACAACACGGAGGATGAGGGTTAGGACAAGATCTAAAAGGTTTATGTCGTCTGAGAAGGACGATGGAGGATTGTCGGTAAGGGCGCACCCATTAGGAAGGCTAGAAGCACAATTGCCAATAATGGCCTGGTGTGCCTGCCGGTCGTAGCCTTTTCCTAACGGCGCGTGAGAGCGGGGGGAGCGGGGTATGGTTTTCTTGTAGGAGAGAGGTAGGTGGGATGTTTGTGAATGGAGTGTTTGGGATGGAGAGGGTAGGGGTTGTGAGGATGGGGACTTTGTTATGTCGGCATAAGACCTACGAGTGGTTGGGTACATGGCCGAAGCCTCAGCGTAGGAGATATTATCCTGTGACATAGCAATTTTAATAGCTTTTTGTCTGGAGTGCTCTGGACAGGATTTGTTAAGAGCAAAGTGAGGTCCTGTGCAGTGAATGCATGTGGCCTTTTCTTCGGTAATATCACAGTTATCCGCTGAGTGGGGTTGCGTGCAACGAAAACATCTAGCCTTCGACCTGCACTGGGCTTTGACATGGCCAAAGCGGCAGCAGTTGAGGCACTGAATAGTTGGGAGCTGGTATGTCTCAACTGGAATTGAGTTATGGAACAGAAATACTCGTTTTGGCAAAACCTGTCCCTTAAATGTCACGACTACCGATTGGGTGGGGACCCAGGACGCTTGCCCGTCTGTGGTCACTTTCCTGTTTAGACGGCGGGCTTTTAGCAGGATGCCACATCCGTCAGGAATCGTCAATGACTCCGCAAGCTCTTCCATTGGAAGATCGGAGGGGATCTGTTTAATGAGGCCCATACGGGTCACGTTGTACGTCGGGATTGTTGCTGAGTACTTGCAAAGGGATAGAATCTCGCTACTCAAAAATTTGTTGGCAGCACTGGCAGATGTGAACTCAACAGAGATTCTGTTTCTCCCAATTTTTTTGATACCATCGTTGATCACGTCCTTAATTTTGTTATTGACCAAAAATTTTCCAAACCTAATTGGCTGGATGAAAGTTGGGGCATTAGGCTCGGTTTCGATGCGGGACACGTGGACAATAAAAGGGCCTTTGTCAAGGTCACTGTAGACTTTTGGTGCGATAACAAGAGATGGGTGCGTGTACACCGGTTGGCTGCTTGGAGATGACATTGCAGCAGAAGGGTTGTTGGATCTCTTCGCGGGTTCAGAAGGAACCTCCGAATCCAGGCGGCGTTTTGTTGCGGCTTGGGAAAACAGTGGTTGAGAAATGTCCATTGAACAGGAGGCCGGATCCGGAGGATCCGGGGGATCGGGAGGAGTTAATTCCATTCTACTTACTGTTTTACCAGATAAATCCGTCACCTGTTGTTAATTATTAAAATAACTAAGCTTAAAATTGAGTTTTTTTTTGAGTTAAACTACGTTAGAATTTGATTTTTCCACTTAAACACCTGAAACACGTGTTGCCACTGTCACATGCGGCGAGCGAACCCCAATGCCGGAGGTATGGGAGGGTTATTTTGTGACGGTCAAACGTCAGCGAGACTTCAGATTTGTACACCGTGTCACGTCATATGTCAATGTCACCCCTCCCGTGCCGCCCTCATACTTCAGGCAATGACTAAGTTAAGTGAGTAAAAAAGACTATTTCACATAAGATGATCCGTATGACACTTCAAGGTTATCCATATTACGCATACTACATATGCATAATATTTTTGAAAAAATATTTGTATTTTATTAGCAATATAGTAAAAAAAAAACTACTAGTCTTGAAATATACAGGGTGGAAACGTTAAGTGATCTCACTCGATTATTTCTAAACTATACAAGATATTGAAAAACTGGTTACTGATCCTGAAAGTGCTTCAAGAGCTCTTTCAAACGGTACCAATAATAGGTTACAGAATAAACTGGATCTATCTGAAAATTCAATGTTTCCAGCTTCCATACTAAATGTATGCCAGACACACAAAANTCTTTACATCTCCCCTCCCAGAGAAGATAAAACGATGACTGTATGCATATTCTTCAAACGCAGGCAGGGGCTGGTGTTAGCTTCGAGATGTGGAAAAAGTTTGACTCAGATTTCTTATGATCAGTGTTTATCCTGTAAATTGAGTTTGATATTTTTTCTATGATTTTGTAGGGTCCAAGTTTTAATTCATCGAGTTTCTTCCTATTCAGTTTGTTTCCATTCTCAACAAAAACAGTATCACCAACTTTGAATTCTATATNCGGCGAGCGAAAAAAAAACTATTAAATTGTCTCATCTGTGATTAAATTGACTGACAGATATAGCTGACGTCAGTGTCAGTGCCATTGCCACAGATTAAAGAGGACAGAGGACATTGGAAAATGCTGACATCGCCATTGAGTTAATAAATAGAATAGAATACAATTTATTCATTGCTCTAGAAGCAAACATTGTTTGTTTCCGCTGTAAAAATAATACATGATAGACCATAAAAATTCAAGAAAACGGTGCCAATGAAATTTAAAAGAGTTGGCATCACTGGCGGACGATTGACATGACCCCATTCTAAAGTGGCGCCATCTTGGTGAGCGCGAATGCGATAGTCCTCCTACCGCTTCAGCGCTCACCAGTTGGCGCTACTGTCATCCCTACTAGCAAGTGACAGTGACCTATTCTACAGTGGAGCCAATTTTTAACCTTCATCAATAAAATCGGAACATATGAAAAAAAAACATAATATTATTAAGGTTGGCGTACACCGATTGATGTGGCGTTTTATTATTCGCTCTTTGAATGACTCTGTGGTGCTATTTAAAAAAATACAGCTATAGTGATGTACCATGTATCTTTTGACCAATTACTTTATCGACTATCGACAATCATTCGCAATTTACTTTTTTAGTTTCTAATTAAAATTTAATTTATGTATAATAAATATGTAATTACAAAAAATAAAATAAGTGATAGTAAAGAAGAAGTTATTTGGAAAATAATTTATTATGAAATTGCATTTTTGCTATTGTCACTTTTAATACTTTCATTAATTTAGAGTTAGACAAACACTGTTTATGAAGTTTTATATAGCTCTCCCATTTCTATATGCTTTCTAAGATTCTTAGGTAAAGTGGGACTTATATCATTATGTATTTTAACATTTTGACATTCAATTTTGTTAATAAAAATATATCGATATTACATCTTAAGCATATTTTGGCACATCTCTTTCTAATATTTCTTTATGTTGGCAGCAATGAAGTTACGTTTCTAAACTGTCAATGTCATACTTGTTGAATGAATCGTTTCGTCGTTGTTGTCTGTGGTGTCAAGTACGCAAAGTGGACTGAATTTGCTGTGCTAGTTATTTTATTTGCTAAAGGCAACAAGTTTCTGCGTTTCTTACCTATCTAATCAAATTTTACATTATTGTGCAAATCTCAATATGAACATCAATTCCAATTCCTGAAATAATATTTATATAAAACTTTCTAAAGGGTTCAGTGCACAGTGTTAAAAAGTATAACTACCTCTAATAAATTCAGTGTTATTTTGTATTACACACTGCGTCAGATAGATAATGTTTCTAGATAAATTTGAACAGTGCAGTTATGCTTCGTTATATACTCAAAAATATAATTTTGTGTCCATAACTTGTGCGAACTGTTAGTTCTTCCAAAATAACTCACTTAAAAAATATTTCTCAATCCACATTTGCTTATTGTCATCATTGTGTTGCTACAAGTTTAACACATTCATACTTTATCATGTGAAGTATTTTTAGAATCCAACTGACTGTGTTTGAGTTTTGTACCTTTGCAGACTTAAGTTTTTGCTTAGTGATTTGTGGTTGGTGTTACTGGAAATTTCATTGTGTGTGTACCTATGGGAGTATAAAACTGTTACTTTAATCATAACCAGGATAGTTTGATTCATTACTTATGGTGAGTCTACTTGTTTATTATTTATTACAAGCTTAATTTAATTCTGTAAGTAATTTTGTTTGTTTTCCTGAATATGTTAAATACGTGTTCCTAATCATCACAGTCAAAAAATTATATGAATAGTTTGTTATAAAATCCTACTTAAATTTTTTTTAGGTTTGATGTGCTACAAATGCTACAATGCTCCTAGTATTGTGCATTGTATCAACACACATTTCACTCTTCAATAAGAGTCACCAAATTCCTAATTAATTCAAAAGTATTGTAGTGTTTACCATATTACCTCTTAGATTGATAATTTGAAGTTGTGGTTTTAATTCCAGAATGATGCATGAGCATTATTCATGTTCTTACCTGATTGATTCTCGATTGCAGACTTTACTGTAGGTATTACTTATTATTTTTATTGTCTAGTAACCATAGTTTAAGCTTTGCTTAGTTTGGGACTAGAAGTGCATTGTAAAATGTCCAAGGATATTATTTATTATTGTTACTTAAAATACAGAGACAAATTGTTTTAAAATCCGTTAAAAATATTATAGCATTATAAGTTATTTATTTACATTCAAATTATTAAAAAATATCCTTATCTTAGGTCTGGAAGAATTTTTGTTGTTTCTGTTTTGACAAAATTAACCATTACGATAAACATAAATATTAAATGCACTCACATCAGATACAAGAATTGGAAAAAACAACATCTGATATACTTGGCTGTTTACCAATTTGCAGACTTTGAATTTTGTAACATTCAGAATCTATTTCAAGGTTATCCATTCTTAACTGGAAACTGACTTAAGACCTGCAAACCTATCTACATCATACTTTAAGGGGATCCTTATCCCTCGTAGAATAGAATAGAATAACTTTATTATTTCAGTAAATGTGGTAGGCACTAAAATAAAAATGTATTTTTTTAATTTATTAATCCTTCAGCTAAATCTAATAAGAAAGTTTCCATTATCATCCATTGCTTCAACTGAGCCCGACCCAAAAATGATCTTATCACTTGTCTGTGAAGAACAAAAAAATAAAATTTATCTATAAAAACAGTAAATAAATTATTTTAAATAAAAACAAGATTTTTGTGTAATGTTCATTAGTATGGGTTTTTATTATCTACCAATAGGCCCAAATTTTACTGTTTGAAATTATTTTAAGGTAAAATTTTTAAGAGACCACAGTAAAATATTGACAAATAATTATTTAAAAAAATTAAGGTGATTTTACTGTAGATTAATATATTAATACAATTGGTTCATGAGCTATTTAAATATTCATTCAGTTTTTTTAAACCTTGGACATAATAATATCAAATTGTTGGGATTCTAAAAACTACAAAAACTAGGATAACTACAATGTTTATACTGGGCAACCCATCATTGGTTGCCATTCTGATGTGCAAATGCAACAAGTTTGGAACAATAATTAAATTGTCAAAAAAAAAAGATTTCGACCCGTACTAATTGGGTGACACAAACTAAAGTTTCAATTTTTTTGGAACATTTGAACTTCTCTTGGAGAAAGTTTTTGCATCTGAGCAGTAGAATCAATCCTTTTGTTTGATCTCCCACCACACACACTGTCATGTTGTCCCTTGAGAGAAGTTTATCATACCTAAGTTGCAACAGTGAAAACCCTGTGCCTGTGCTACTCAGGAAATTGCTTAAACTATAATGAACCTGAAAAAACTAGCTACGAGCTTATTTAACCTGAGTACTCAATGTTTTTTTAACCCATTAACGCCCATAGTGAAACCACGATATATTTTCATAATATTTTTTATTATTGCTACTGAATGGATTACAAGTAATCTATAAACACAAAAAAATATTTTAAAAAAATTAAAAACCTTGAAAAAAAACCCTGTACACAGGTGTGTACAATGGGCGGATCAGGTGAGAAATTTCCCGAAGCAAGGTCGCTCTACGCAAAGCGTTTTCATGCATTTAGAGCAACGCCAACGCTCCTACTATGGCAAATAACACACCTAAGAGGGTTTACAATACGGTTATGCCCTCCATTGCTTGACTGTAAATATGATGTTGACGATGATGGCCGCGTCTTCGTTTTATTATTGGGTAAATACGATCTGGCAATAGATCGCCTAAAAGCCAATTGATCCAAGTACGTTGTGTTTTTGGTTTACACGGTAAGTACATATAAGCGCCATGCATTTGAGACCGCCATATCCACTAGTTTGGGTGATTTCATGAGCAGTAGAAAAAATGGGTGATATTTTTCTCCAAGTAGGATTTTCAGCAACTTCGATACGAGCACGTTTTTGAGCCAGACCAAGGCTTGAAAGAGTTTCTTCATCGCTACTGTCCCACTCCGGCTCTTCATCTGAAGGTTGGTGGCGTAATAGCTCGATAGTACCTGGTATATCTCAAAGTACCGAGGAAGTCAAATCATCTTATGCACCTTCTTCTTCATCACTAACATCAGCAGGATCAGGTGGTACGATGATCAATTTGAGCTCCGTATCGTCATCTTCAGCTGCCATAATGGATTCGATGGCTTCCTCTAGTCTTGATACTCGTTTTGAGATGATAAACGTTATCTATGTGACATCTTCAATTATCAACCAGGTCTTGAAAAAAATGTTTTTCTTAGTATACATTCACCCACTGTACACAAGCGTGTACACCAACATTCTTGAACAATTTTTGGTATGTTATATGTATATATTTATAATCTGATATAATAATTTTTTCTGTTTTCTTTACTTTCTTGTAGTAAACATTGTTTTTCGTTATGAGTTTGTCTTTTTTGCACTGTATATATTTATTTGTAACTTGATCTTGTAGGATATCTTCTAATGTTATTGTGTTGACTACTTTTAACTGTTCTTCTAGATTTTCATTTGGTTCAAGGACTGGGTTCCTGCTTAGACAATCAGCTTCGATGTTGTATCTTCCTGGAGAATATTTAATTTGGAAATCATACTGAGATAAGTAATATGTTAGATCACCTAATTCTTCATCTGTTCTAGATTTTATGTTCATATTCTCCAGAGGCTTGTGATCTGAGAAGACAGTAAATTTCCTACCTATTAACAAATGTTGCCAATACTTTACACATTCTTTAATTGCCAGGCATTCCAGATAAATAGCTTTCTTCCTTTTTTGTACTTCATTCAGTTTTTTAGAAAAGTATGCTACTGGTTTCTCTTCATTGTTTTCTTGTGGTTGTTTTAGGACTGCTCCTACTCCTAGTATGCTAGCATCTGTATATATGTGAATAGGTAGGTTTGGATCAAAGATAGTCAATATTGGTTGAGAACATAATATATGCTTCATTTCATCAAATGACTCTTGGCATGCTTTAGTCCAGTTAAAGGTTTGTCCTTTTCTCAAAAGATTATGCAAGGGTTCCAATTTCATTGCTATATTTGGCACATATTTATGATAAAAGTTTATCTTTCCCAAAAATTGTCTAACATTTTTTTGGGTTTTTGGAGTTGGGAAATTTTTTATTGATACTAAGTTGTCTTTCATCGGTCTAACTGAATTATTCTGTATTACATGACCCAAGTATTTCACTGTGTCTGCTGCAAATGTGCATTTAGAGAACTTTAGTTTTAAACCTTCACTTTTGATTGCTTCAAATAGTTGTTTCAAATGTCTGACATGTTCCGGGAAGGATTTTGAGAACAATAATATGTCATCGATGAAACATACTGCAAACTCTCCAAGCTTGTGCTTCCGTATTATGTTACACATTATTCTCTGGAAAATGGCTGGAGATGTTTTTAAACCAAAGGGCAAGCAGGTCCATTGATAGTGTCCCTCTTGTGTCACAAATGCAGTTTTGTGTCTATCTGTGACACGCAGAGGAATAGACCAAAACGCTGAATTTAGGTCTAGTGTTGAGAAATACTTGCAATCTCTTGTTTTTACTATAAGGTCCTCAATTAGAGGAAATGGTTGTGATTGAGGTACAACTATTTTATTCAAGTCTCGAAAATCGATGCACAATCTTGATCTTTTATTCTCATCTCTTTTATAAGCCAATGTGACTGGTGCTGCGAATGGGCTATATGATTCTTCTATTATATTATTTTCCAATAATTTTGCAATCTGGGTTTCAATCTCCTTTTTGTCTTCAATTGTACAGCGATACGGCCTTTTACTGCAATATTTTTCTATGAGTAGATCGATGTGTGCTTCATAATCCGTTACCTTTCCTATGTCATATTTGTCTTTTGCAAACACAGATTTATTTTCTGATATTAATTCATCAATCACAGCTTGCTTCTGATAGTCTAGATGATTTATACAAATATGGAACTTTTCGTCACTGATGTCTTCATTGTAGTTTACTAAATTATTAGATGTTTCTTCCTTAGAGTCTGGTTTATTTGTTTCCTTAGAAACTATTTCACTCTGTACAGGTATTTTCTGAGTAATTTCCAGGTTTTCATTTTGAACTAAGTGAAACTCTTTTATACAATCTAGTCCCACTAAAAAATCGTAATCGAAATTTTCTTTGTCTATTACAAAAACATTCATTTGTTTTTCCACATCAAATATGGCTATGTCGAGTGTAATTATGCCATTTGCCTTTTTAACGCCATTAATCGTTTTTAAATTAGTATTTTTGGAATGTCTGGTTTCACTGTTATTTATCTTTAATAACTTCGAATTTATCAATGAGACATTAGACCCTGAGTCGTAGATCCCGAATACTTCAACATTTTTGTTGAGTACTAATTTTATCTTGATCAATGGCGGCACTATTAGTTTTTTTGGTCTTCACACTGTAATTCACATTCCAATTCCGAATTGTTGATGAGCTTTATTTGCTTTTTATCCTTTTCAGTATTCATTTTGGTTTTAAACCAGCAGGAATCTTCTGAATGATAGCGTATGCCTTTCTTTAATTTTTCACAAATACCACATTTTTCTTTAATCGGTTTCGTATCTTCTCTTTTTTTAATAAATTTTTTTCTTGTAACCAAATGTTCCAATCTGCCCAGTGCATTAAACAAGTGTTTTGTGTGTTCAATTTCTTCTTTGTTAATTCTATCTGTGATAAAATCTGGTAAGCCGGCAGCAATTATATCGATAAGGGTCCCTTCATCTATTGTCTTTCTTACCTCTAGTAAAAGTTTCTCTTTTTTTACTGCATATTCTAATAAAGATCCTGATTGATACTTGAAAGATAAAGCATACTTGCTAGTAGTCCAACCTTTGCTGGCGTAGGTTTGCAAAAAACTCGATTTCCATTCTGACCATTCGGACTGTAAACCAAGCTTGATCATCATAGAAGAATACCAATCATTGCATGATTTCTCAAGAAATAATCTGAAGATTTCAATTTTTTCTTCATCTTGTGTAATATTGAATCTTTCACATTCTTTTTCAAATACGGACATCCACTGATATGCACTTGAGTTTTTCCCGTCAAACTTTTCTATTACAAACCTGTCTGCTAACTTTTTTATACTTTGCTTTTCTCTGTTTTGTTGACCTTCCACTAATTTTTCCAGAATTTTCACAATAGGATCTTCTGAACACTTTTTACTAGCAATAGCCAATTGTTCTTGGGTAGTTTCCTCTAGAAGCTGGTCTTGAAAAATCATGTTATCATCCTCATCCATGTAGGTTTGTAATATACCCTCTGTCATTTTTATCCAAACACCTCTGGATTGATATCTTTTTTTCAACGTATTTTTCACTGTAGTGAAGGTTTTCGAAGTTTGGATGTGTTTGTGTAGTGATACTGCTTGATACTCTTCAGGAATAAGGAAGACTTTGTCATCTTGTGTCGTAATTGAGGTTACAGCAATATAGTTGGATTTTCCGTCTGTTGATGGTTTCACTTCGAATGTAAATTTCAACTTTTCCATATTTTTGACAATAAATGTCGTTTTATAAGATGATTTCCAATATACTTTGTGATTTGGACGACACAGTCAAAATAACACAATTGAGTTTCTCTGTAAGAAAGAATTTATTCTTTAGTTTACAAATTACACATGAAATGGATAATAATATCTTTAGTAACAGAATTTTAATTCTTACGTACCTGTAAGAAAGAAACGACATTTAATGTTATCAATTACAATGTCGGTTCCAAAACCACAATTAGAATATCCAATGGTAATTGGTATTTCAATTCTATAAAATTAAATATTGTTTTTTCAGAGGTACGAGACGCTTTTAGGTTATGGCCATAGACTTTTCCTACCATAGATTACAAATTCATTTTTTAAATGTCACGGTCTGGCTTAAAGATGTTTGCCCGCAAGAAACTTGAAATGGTTAAAGAAAATTATATTTTTCTTTACATATATAGATATATATTGGCTCAAAGGTTCAAGAGAACTAAAGGTAGAAATAATCCTCTCTTATAGTGGCGAGAATAGTCCAGTTTTACAGAGGTGGGAATAGTCCTGTTTTAAAGAGCTAGGAATAGTCCTGTTTTACAGAATCGTGTCTTACAGAGTCCTGCCTTACATAATCCTGTCTTACAGGGCCCTGGTTTAAAGAGTCCTTTCGTACAGAGTCCTGTCTTACAGAATCCTGTCTTACAGAATCCTGTCTTACAGAATCCTGTCTTACAGAGTCCTCTCTTACAGAGCCCTGTTTTAAAGAGTCCTGTCTTACAGAATCCTATTTTATAGAGTCCTGTTTTAACAGAGTCCATTTTTACAGAGCTTTGTCTTACAGAGTCCTGTTTTACAGAGTCCTGTTATACAAAATCCTATTTTAAAGAGTCCTGTTCTGCAGAGTCCTGTCTTACAAAGTCCTATTTCACAGAGTCCTGTTTTACAGAATCCTGATTTAAAGAGTCCAGTTTTACAAAGCCCGTCTTACCTGGTGTTGCCTCGCTTCCTGCTGCTTCAAGTACCGCAACCTCTGCTCCTTAGCGCACAGCAGCTGGTGCTGCGTGTCGATCTGCTGCTGCTGGCGGAGTGCCATGGCGCGCAGCTCGCCCAGTGTCAGCTCCACCCCTTCCCCCAACTGTGGGCAAGGAGAGAAAGGTCTGGTTATAATGGTGATAATTTTTGTGTCAGCTCCACTCCTTCTCCCAACTGTGGGTAAGAAGAGGAAGGTTTGGTTAGTATGGTGTTGATTCTAGTGTCAACTCCACCCCTCCCCCCCAACTGTGGGCAATGAGAGGAAGGTCTGGTTAGAATGGTGTTAATTCTAGTGTCAGCTCCACCCCTTTCCCCAACTGTGGGCAAGGAGAAACGGGTCTGGTTAGAATGGTGGTTCTAGTGTTGTAGGGCCCAAAAGATAAACAGACATGTAAAGTGTGCATAAGCGCCACTAGTTGTAAAAAATGAATAAAATATTTTTGATTTTGTCAACTCCACCACTCACACACTCCAATGGTGTTGATTATGTCGTGTGAGGTACCATAGACAACTTTCAGTCAGACAGTCAGTTAAAGCTAGTTTTTGATCCCTAATAAATTGCGAAATGAAATGATTTTACGAATGGCACTAAAAGTGTTTTTTTTATTGCCAAGGAAAAAGTCAAGTACCTAACTTTAAAATAGTCGTATGATCATCTTAACACAATTAAGCCATAAACCAACGGCTGTAAAGTGAAACTTATGAATGTAGGTAAACTGTTTAAAAAATCACTGTTAAAAATCTATCTACCTGACTAATTGCACATTTAATTCATCTTTGTAAATTAAACTGCTGTGCAGATAAGTCAAACTTCACGAGCAAATTAAATATTCAAAAAATGCACACCAACTTCAAGCCACAGTTATCTAAGAAATAGAAAAACCCAGCTTATCTAAACTTCAGCCATCTTACTCTGAAACTAGCAGTACCTAGTATTCATACTTCCACGATTCAACTACTCCTGAAACTTGCGTAGTTTTCAAAGAAATTCAGCGAGACTACATTTAATGCAGCCCTATTTCTTTTTGCCTGCAAGCCACAGAAATTCTCAAGTAAAAGGCAAACGCGGTTTAGCGTAGTTTAATCACATATTTCAGCACCTAAATCCAGCCATTAGTATAATTAGAAATTAGCATAGGCTGAGTTGCACCACCTTATTTTAACCGTGACTTAATAGTCACTTAATAGCATAACCGGTGTTTTTGTATGGAGTTTGATGGACTTTTGACGTTTGTTAAAGTTAAATTGGTGCTACCCATCCTAAGTGTTAGGTAATAGCGCTTGCAAGCATTTATTTGCAGACAGTAAAATTAAAATTGTGCTTGACATTATTTAGGACGATATTTTTAAACGCGTGTAACTTTTCAGCGAGTAACATCGACTTTCGATCTCTTTCGAAATTTTTGACTCGGAAAGATTTGCGAACTTTTTCTATGTTTTTACATTTCACGCACACCGTTTCATCTTTTTTTCACGTTTCAATCTTCATAACGTCTCATTTTAGCCTCGTTGTATAGTCACAAGAGAACTAGATACAGTAGTAACGGTATCTAATACTACTACTATTTAAAAACATATCCAATAAAGGTAACAAAGAAGCAAATAATGGGAAAAAAGGCTAGGGAAAAGAAGAAGGAATAAAGAATTGTACAGATAAAATCTGAAAAAAAACGAGTTTGTTTACAATCTTTAAAATAACAATTTCCTCAATAGTCTTTGAACCTTATCAATTGTCATACATCATACCTTCAAATTCCATCGTCAGGTAAAGTACTAACAATTCGGCATTCGAATCAACGCAAACGGCAGGCTATCGATCAGGTCCGACGTATGCAAATATTGAAACGACCTTCATCACACAGTGGGAACTGACAATCAGGTTTAAATCTGCCATTGCATGCATTAACAGAAGTCCCGATGTTTATAGTCCAATGCCAATTGAAGCCACGATAGCCGACCAGTGAAGGTGTCAGATTAGCCGACTCGTAATCCGAGGAACGCGGGTTCGATCCCCGCCACCGCTGGACTATTATGGTGAACCCACTTAACACAAGCTTAATTAGCTTACCACGAGGGGTTAACGGGACTATTAGTAATTTGTATGTACAAAAAAATATATACATAAATTATAAACCTAAAAATACATACACTAGCTGATGCATCAAGCGTTGTTTTGCCACTTATGGTATAAAAAACTGCGTACGACCTAAAGCGTCACAATAAAAAGAAAGCCCACTGTTAATAACTTGTTTGTGACCAAATTCAAATATAGCATATTTCCATTCCCTTATTCACGTTACCACAAACCTAATTTCCTATGTAATAGCAATTTGCGACATGAAAAAAGACAAGAAAAACGCCCACGCGAAAAACTTTAACGACTGCCGCGAAGTACGAATGCCCGCTTTGGGAAGAAATGAGGATCAGAAAAACCAGTAAACAAGGTAGCAGTAAGATAGGTAATGATGAAGATTAAGAGGAAGGTAGTGGATTCAAATCTCTTGCGAGGCAGTCGATTTACTAATGTTTTGTTCTAAATTGTACGTTGCATAAACTACTTAAAAATAAACTCCCATAGTTAATCCTTTTTGCAAGACGGTCGCTAAGAATACTATGTATAATAATTGAAACAATCCCGTACTGCTTTGGTCACCCTCAATCAAAGTTTTTCTCATAAAAGATGGCCTTCTCTTTTTTTTGGAATACAAGTAAAGCCTTCTGCTTACATCTATTGTGTCATTCAAGATGGCACAGGTCACGTCAGAAGAAAAAGTTTATAAATTTTTCTGTGATACTCAATTGAAACTCCGAAAACTTGTGATGTACAACTTACATACTATTGTGGCATCTTTTACTGTGGTAATAGGAGCTATTTTTCAGAAAAAATATGTAGTCTAATGTGCCAGCGAGTGTGTAATAAATCGTTCTACACCGCTAGGGACTGATACACCCCGTAAATTCTAGTTCTACTGAAATCACGAGTTACTAGCCGAACGACTTGTGCTTTATTACAATTTGGATTTATCTTGAAATATGAACTTTAAGACGATTTATGTTTGGTTTAAAATGGAGTACCTACTCTATGTTAAGATCAGCAGAATTTTATATTGTGTCATCACCTATGACAAAAATTGGATTAGGTAACTTTAAGTCCATTATTTCTTTATTTAATCTTTGATGTCATATACATTGGGACATTCGGCGAACTTGATGTCATAAGACATTAAGTTGACCTTCAATTAATCAAAAGGAATGAGGTGTTTCGTTCTTTAATTCGACCAAAAGCAACAAGTAACACGTCCTCTATAATTCCTTCATTTCTACATCTAAGTTTCTCATAATAAGTTCAGTCAGTCCTCTTCAAGGCAATGCCCTCGGTCTTAATAAGTTTAGGTGTTCTTAAATTTATTTTTATTTCTGAGAATTCAGATCTTTTTGCTCAATTTTTGTTTACAACTTATTAAGTAAACGGGACACGTAGTTTTACTTACTGTAGAGCTAATTATTTTTTCGCTAAGTGAGGTCTTGACGCAGATTTTACGACATTATTAGACCATTAAATAAATTGAATCAGAAAATTTTATTTATGAGTTAATAGGTGTTTCAAGTGTTCTCCAAAGCACCAAATGCGATCATTTTCAAGTAAAGTTAGGCACTACCAAAAAGTATTTTCTCTGCCACTTTCTGTGGCCCACATTGCAATCAAACCTAGTACTGTCGACTCCATAATATTGGTTAGATTCCAAGTAAATGATTCAATTTATCCAGCATTAACACAAGTTCCAATCTATGTCTTATAATGACTGGGAAATCCTCTCTTTATTGCAATGGATTAAATCCACTGAGAGATATTGCAGTTGCTTCTGAGATACTATTAAATGAAATAGAATAATCTTCAGTATCTACAGATACAGATCTAGCTTCTGCCGCTTTTAATGCAGACTTCTTCTTAAAAGTCATACTATAAAAACATAAGATAGATAAAATATATAGTTTGTTCCATCGACGATTTTAAATATGCTGTTATTAATTATTTAATCAATCGCCGGCTTTCGCTATTATCTCAAAAAACTGCCATTTTCCTAGGTTGTCTTCCTAGTTCCTAGCAATAAAACCGCCGAAGTTAAGTATGCCGTTTCAATTTTGTATTTTTTTTCAGTTTTGCATGGTGTAATAATGAGTCTTACCTCATTTGAAATATGGCAAATTCTGTCTTTCTAAGATTTCTTCCTCAAGGCTACAAAAGGTACTTTTTATCTTTAATATCTTACTATTCTCATACAAGTATTATAAAGAAGCAGAAATAGGTACACTTCAATTCAGTTAAATAGCCCCACAAAAACCACATTAAAGGCATTTCAGAACAAAGTGCACAAAAGCGGCATTAACATAACGTAACAGCCGAAATAGTCGCGTCCTAAAGAAATCCCGCATTTCCCCCGGGATTAGCGGGCCAGTCCCGGGAGTCCCGGGCGGGAGTGGCGCCCTCTGATAACACGGGGCTAGCCGCGGGTTGACACGAGTCCGTTTTGAAATTATTAATTCTGTCTCTAATTAATTAGTTAATTTATTCGGACCTCTTATTGTGTGAGCTGTTTCGAAACTCTCAGAAAATGGATTCAGTTTTTTGACACGGTTCGCTTCGACGTGCCTTTTGACGAATGGAAATTCTTATAAATCAGGTCAGACACCCAAACCTAATCATTAAAAATCTATCTAATATCTATAAAACGAGCACTGTTTTTTGCAAATATTTTACAAGTTTAATTGTAAAATGTTTGTAATAAGACTAATAAAATTATGTAACTTATCTCAGCTTCTCTTCACAAATGTTTGTTTGTACACAGACAAAATTTAAACTAAGTTACTGCGTGGATATCTGTTATTGGCTTTCCATAGTGTTAAGTGTCTAATGTTACATTGAAATCTGTAAGCTGTTGATGTCCCTAATAAATAAATAAATAAATAAAATAAAAGCGAAAGGTCACTGACTGACTGACTGACTCACTCATCACAAAATCTCAGAAACTACAAGTGGAAACTACTAGGAGTCTCAAATTTTGCATGGGGGTTCCTTTTAGAACGTAGGTGCTCACTAAGACGGGATTTTGTAAAAGTCAACCCCTAAAGGGGACGAAACGGGATCCACGCGTCCGAAGTCGCGGGTGGCCGCTAGTTCTACATGTGGTGTAAAAGTGTACCTAAGTCCTTAGTAAATAAATAAATTGAGCTACACTGGGCGTTGCACCAATTTATTTCTTCAACATAAAATATTAAATAAGCCGTACAGAAAAGTAACTCAAAATTGAGTTAAAGGTTCCGCTAAACCACGATGGCCATGGCGATCAGATTTAGCATTGATCGCCATCACGCAAGCAGGCTGATCGCGTTGCCTTGGCCGAACCTTAACTCAACGAGTCAGCTGATAGCTGCGCTATCACCGAGTTGACGCGGGAAAATTTTCCTAAATCACTCATCTCCTGTTCAAGGAAACCCTGCATTTCCCAGTGGATTAGCGCGAATGTGGCGCCCTGATAGCCGGGCCGGCCGCGAGTTGACACAAATTGACGCCATTATTTATTCGGACGTTCGAGAGTGACGTAGACGCCAGCGTGTTAAGACAAGATTAATGGTGTGGTGATTTCATTCATGACTTACGCATATTCTCGCGGAGAGTGTTATACAGATTGGGAGTTTTACTAGGGCAATAATGGGAATTGCTTTCATAACAAAATTTTATAACAAAGATGCCCATATTGCCCATCACTATAATATGTATAAACTGAAACTACATTATGCAAGTACAAGGTGAAAATATGTAAGTATAATCTATGAAATGTATGTATTTGTAAGCGGTTGGTTTTCCGAATACAGTAAAATAAAATATAATGATGCGAATTGCCTGGTGCGCACTAATACTAAAACGACGAAATACTGGGTTAATTTTTGGACATAATACTTTATCGTGCTTTAAACACTGTCTCATCTTTAATTAGTTGCAAGCAATAGCTAAATTTTTTTTATATCCACACCACAATTCAACCAGAATAATACAAACTGTGTCATTTAGAAATATTCATAATAAAATATGTGCGTTCCATCATCTACATAGTTATGCTAAAGACACTATGTTCAGCAGACACCATAAATCACGAAGTGTTGCCGGCGACATGTTGCCGAGTTTCTGTTTAGGAAAATTCTAAAGTAACATTTTACTAAGCGCCGTATTTTTCAGTGTAACAAAAGTGCAGGCAATTTCAGGGAACGCTTGTTACGTTATTGGATCTTGAAAACGATATTGGATTACACAGCAGATAAAGGCAATATTCATGAAATAAATAATGCATGTTTTAATTTACAGAATCAATACTTTTAGTCTGATTCATTTAAAGCGACAGTATATTGTTTTATTCATATTTTGATGATCACAGTGTTTTATTTATTTATTTATTTAGAAAGCTACTTTTATCCTTCAGGTGAGTATAGACATTTATTTGTAACAGAACAAAAAGTCAATAAATGGTATTATGTTCTGTGTGTCACCCTGTCACATGTACATTTTATTTGGTTCGTAATATTGTACCTTTCGTAAGAACACCTACAACTACATTACATAGAAATTCTTTAGTCTGTACTCAACTTTCAATAAATTTCTCGGAATCTGATTACCTTTTCAAAAGCTGTTCTGTTTTAAGTGCAATTGAAAAACAAAACAGACATTCTAAATTATTATGACATCTTGAAATCTTATTTACTTTGATCGCTTCTCAAATTCCTCTTCCCTTTTCTTAAAACACGAAATATGGCACCAGTTTTGGGTTTGTATCGAGATATCGAGTTTCCAAAACATCGAATGGCGTTCGAGCATCGATTTGTGTCAATATTCGTGGCGTTAGTTGACTTGATCGTCTACGAATATGACACGGTTATCATATGCCTTTTATCAACCATTAGGAAAACTTCGACAGTGGATTTTAAACTTAAAAATATGAACCTTAATTAATTTACCTGTATTATTTTTCGACTAATTCTTAAAAAAAAACAAGCGATTTAAGAACAAGAAACTTAATTGATGTTTCGAGAATTAAATTAATCGTTCTTTATCTGCTTTGATTTTGGAAAGGAAGTCTGCTCCTTATCGATACATGATTGATGAAAGTTATTTGTGACACCAATTTCCTATTTTCACAACATTTACCTTGAGATTAGAAACTTGTTTTTAGGTATAGTTTTTTTTTTATATTTATTTTTATTTAATTTATGACAACAAAATGTTATTAAGTATTTCCCTTTTGAGAATTTCTCAATCAGTGAAATAAAATTAACGATTTTATAGATTAGGTATCTATCTATAAATTCAATTTAGATAAGTAGCTCATAAAAACTGAGGCATCTTATGTAATGATAAAAGAAGCTATTTTGCAACAAAACCGTATTATTTCGTAATGTGCTGTCATCTGATGTAAAAATATAGAACTCGGTTTGCCTATACAAACTTTTGTACCTCTCTACAAATGGAAATAGAATCCCTCTCAAGCTTTCCCGGCGTTTCCAGACCGAAATTTAATTAAGGTAATTTTATTTAGGCAGCTTAACCATGAAAACGTAACGCGCACGTTCGCGTTACATTAAGTGAATATAGAGGTAGGTACGTACTTCGTTCGTCACGCGATATTTCACTCGATAACTGCCACAATCGCAGCGACTGTAATGAATCGAATGATTCGATTCCGAGTGCGCTGTTCCGTTGGATATTGGTTTGGAGTGGACGTGCTTTAAAATTACAGGACTGTGAAAAAGGATTTTGGTTCATATTTATTTGCACGAGACTTTTCTTTCAAGCACCTATTTGTTTTGATGGTTTGTCGTAACTTCGTCATTGGTATAGGTATACTCGTGGTTTATACTGACTTCAAAAATACATTTCTCTAATTTTTGTCAAAGTAGACAAGACATGGGAAGTTTTTGATAAAATATTTAGTCATTTTACGATAAGTTTGAATGATATGTACGAGTACAAGCTCATCCACTTCAGTGAACAGCAATAAAATGTTCGCTACGCTAAAAACCAACGAACAATTTTTTTATGGATAATCCCGTCTGAGTCACAAGTAATTTTAAGGACGTTTTTTCCACCCTTTCTTGTCCCGGCACATAATCACGTGATATTTCACGGCACATATCGCTGTCACGCGATATTTAAATCACAGTCCGACCCTCGAGGGATTTATATTCTTGACACTTGTTGATGGCAATCAAGAATGGCGCGGATAGATGGCGCTATTGCACATATGGTGATAACCCATTCACTAGTGACGAGAAATATGCGGGATTGAAAAGGGTTTGGCATTTTCTTATTACGTAATAGTGTTGTGAAACAACTATCGATCTACCGATATGACGAACTACAAAGATATTGACAATATCGATATTTTATTAATATGAAGAGCAAGCAAGACATTAACTCGTAACCTGCCCTTTTATGAGACAGTGTAAACACCGCTAGTTAAGCCTTAATTATTTGATGTTACAAAGATTATTAACACCATAATCGCATTACGTTATCGATCACATTGATTTTATATAAAACTATTTCCCTTTGAATCAATCACAAGAAGCTCTTACAAAATAAGAATCAACTTTTTTTAGGGATTCAGAGTTCCTGATTAAAGTAGGTATCATCCCTTAGAAAACGTTTTTGTGGTTTCAAAGTTCCATAAAAACCAAGGATTATTAACTTATAAATAAAAACCCAAGGAATACACAGCGCCATCTAGTCCCAAACTAAACAAAGCTTGTGCTACGGGTACCAGGCAAGAGATATAAAATACATTCCTATTTATTTCAGTCTTATCGATATCCTCAATACAATCGATATCCCCAGCACAATCGATACTAACCGCAGCACAACCTCAAAGTACGCCACCTGATTGCCAGCTTTTATGCGACCCCAGCGGCGCTGAATCTCTATATGGCCGGCCTTTTCCTTACGAATGCGTTGTACATTAGGATTTGTTGTTGTCCATGGAATGAACATTAATTTTTAATAGATCGAATACCGTATAGTAGACATGGACTGCCAAATAATATTAAAACCTCTTTGACACGAAGCTCCAATATTTTTTGGCGATTCTTATCCTTATCAACCTACCCCTTAGGACAATAATTTTGTGGTTTCAAAGTTTCATGACCACCAAGGGTCGTTAACTAAATGCCATTTTTTTTACTTTTTTTGCTCTTATCGATATTCCCAACATAATCGATATATTCTTGACACAATCGATACACAGCACAACCTCAAAGCACGTCACCTGATTGCCAGCTTTTATGCGACCCCAGCGGCGCTGAATGTCTATTTGGCCGGCCTTTTCCTTACGAATGTGTTCTCCATTAGGATTTGTTGGTCTCGCCCGGAACTGTGGGACTTGGGAACATTAATTTTTAATAGGTCCAATGCCGTAGAGTGGGTATGGAATGTCTGATAATATTATAGCTTCTATGTATAGGCCATGATATACAGCGCACAATGCAATATTTTTGTAGGGGCCTGTTTCTTTTTTTTTATGTGACAGGAGGCAAACGAGCAGACGGATCACCTGATGGTAAGTGATTACCGTCGCCCATAGACACCCGCAGACCCAGGGGCGTTACAGGTGCGTTGCCGGCCTTTAAGTTGAAGATACGCTCTCCTCTTGAAAGCTTGCAGATAAAGATTATTAGAAGCTTATTTATTTGTTTAAAACTATTAACACACACAAACACAAGGTATAAAAGGTGAAATTAATTGTATGTGCCATATTCAAGTAAACCTTTAAACCAAACAGAAAATTAGAGTAGGTTTTGTCAAATGAACTGAAACTTTTAGGCTGAGTTGCACCACTCAACTTTGACAGTAACTATAACGATAGCCGGTGCTTTTTGTATGGATTTTGACATATTTTTGACGTTCGTAAAAGTTAAAGTAAGATGGTGCAACCTAGCCTTAGTTCCACAGGCCTCCTTCTTTTCTGACGTGACGCATACTAAATGTACAAAACCGATTCTGTTTTGATGCGTCACGACAACAATTCAGATAAATAGAAATCCACTTTAACTGATTTCACTGGTAATAATCGTCCCATTTTTGCAGTTCCCGCCGTCACCTCAAAATAACTCCACAATCCAGTTCAGGACGTGACAAAAAGGGAATGGAAGGGAACCCTTTGAAGACGTTCATTATTATCAATAACAACTCTCACAGTAAACGCCGGGATTTTCCGCAATGTTCTTTTCGTGGTATAATTTTTATTAACGCACATATTCGTTTAATCTTCTGCCTTTCTTTTTATGTAATGTTACCCACGTCTATCTTACTTTGATTTCATACACTTTGACGCTACGTATACATTATTTTATGAGTTCCCTTTATACTACAAAGTGTCTGCCTGTGGTTTTGATTGACATAAGCTACAGTTATATTTAATTTGTTTTCTTGGTTTTCATTCGCGTATCGCTGCGTTATGTAACTTTGTAAATAGGAATTTCTCATATTATTTAAACTAAGATCTGTCAAATATATTTTTACTTTGTTTGAATTAATATTGAGTATCATTATAACTTATAAAAATATTAGAAATTAATACTCTTTACGTTTCTTTTTTAAGAACTATAAAATAAAGTGATCTAAAAATTAAACTTTTTCTTCGTGTCACTACCAAATGCATGTGAATGGGAAAGTAACTCCTGATGTCGTGCCCTGAGTGCCCGAGCAACTGCACTCAGGAGGATTTGATGAGTGCTGCTGACAGCGCCACTCTTGTGGCAGTGTTTTGGGCTGACATTGTGTAGGTTTGTTGTCGACACGAAAAGAAGAAGAAGTAACTCCCGATTTAAGCCGCTTTTTATTCCCTTAAGACACATACGTTAAACTTAACCAACAGAACAAAAAGCATTTTCCAGTACAACTTATGACATTATTTGACCCAAGGCGCGATGACCCAAAATGATACGGCCCAATTAGTGCGAAGTTCCCGGCGGGGTCAAGCGTCAGGACTTCCAAGTTGCGGTCACTAATTATTAAACTAAAACTACGCGGGCAAAGGTTAATTTCTCGACTAGAGTTCATTTGCAAGCTATGGACACAGCTAAAGAAAAACAGACATGACATTTGGTTGTAACGTTTAAAAAGAACATTTCTTTTTGTCGCAGCTTACATATTTTATTTGCAGATATTGGAGAAAAAAGAAAAGAACGAACATGACAATTAAGTAGTCGTAGCTTTTTAAAAAAAGAAAAAGTTTGAAAATGTACTGGCAGCGTCAAATAGTTTGTGACATCTAAAATAGCCAAAAAGTCGCAACACATCTTTGTTATAATTGGAATAAGGATTATGTTGCCAACTTTTTACCAACTTGGCCGCTATGCCTCTGTGGACAAGGACCCTAATAGATGCCTTTTTATCCTTAGAAACATTACAAAATTAAAGTTAATAAATTCACCAGTATTTTTCCCATAACCTTTTAAAAGATAAAGCAAAAACAAGCAACTCGCAATATTGATTTGTTTTCAAACAATGCGGTATCTTCCGAATAACTGCGGAAACAAACGAATATGTTTTCATAAACTTACGCGATGTAAGGAGGGATTCCCTAAAGTAATTATAGAGACGGTAACTTTCCTGTTTATTCGTATCAATTACCTACCTACCTCTACATATTGAAAAGGACGATTACGTAACAGACCGTATCTAAAGTACAAACAGACTGTGTATTCTATTCTTGGATGATATTGCTATTTGGAGCGTTTATGTAGGTCTTTTACCTAACTTAGTGACTTTTTTTGACAATTTTACATAGCGCCAGCTAGCCCCAAAGTAAGCAACTTAATGCTTGTGTTAGGGTGCTAGCTTAGCGGATATACTGCTTATATACTTTTATATTTATATGAAATATAAGCTTTTGCCCACGGCCTAGACAGCGTGTAATTTATTCTGATGTATTAACGATAATACTGTAAAGTTTAATCAAAAAAATTTTTCGCATTTATAATATTAGTAGGTGTTCCTTGTCAAAAATTTTTCATAAATATTCCAGTGACAGTACTATTGCTAGCTACATTCAAGGGCTTGCGGTTCTATTCGCACTACATCGGACCTCGACTTTATTTATGTTAAACTCGGATTCAAGTTAAACACTCGTTAGTCTCGACCGTTTAACGTTAACGCCGAAGTTTAATTGACGAACTTAGCGTAACACTTTACAAATTCACCAGCTGTCAAAATGTACATGGAGGCCAGTGTATTTATTAAATTAATTATTCTTGCGGAACTCGTTTGTCAATGAAATAAGTTAAATTGCATTTGAAGTTATACGTAGTATAAACAAAACAATATGCTATTACCAGAGTAAATACAAATAAGTAGGTCTATGAAGGCGTTTCTATGAAGATGACCTACTCATTTTTATTTACTCTGATTACCAGAGTATTAACTCTGCTATTACTTTTCCCGTGAATTCCATAGTATATTGAGGTCATTTCCGAGATTCCCCACTGTGTTTAAAACTTAAAGTTAGTACTTATCTGCTTACTTAGACTCAGAAAATATCGGAGTGAAATTCAATCTAAGCTTATCAATAGGATCTAAGACTCCCTAATCTGTGAACCTAAGTAGGTTACTAAGACCCCAACTAATGAAAAAATCCGAGAGAAAAGAACTTCTAATAACCTCTTTCATAGAGGACGTTTGTAGCTAAAACTAATTGAAAATAAGAAAAGATAAGACACTGCGACCAATCGTGATCAGCTTGAGATCTTAAGTAAACGGTAGGACTCTCAGTTTCTACTAAGAAGTAGTTGGTACTAGATTTCTCAAGAACTCTGATCTAACGAAAAATTTGGTACTTTTATAACTTTAAATTTAACGGCCGCTGGGGCAGCAAGGTTCTGGGGTGGAGGCCGCGTACCGGAAAACGCAGCGTGGGACGTCCACCCACAAGGTGGACCGACGACATCATAAAGGTAGCAGGAAAGCGCTATACGCAGGCCGCTACCAACCGGGTAACATGGAAAGCATTAGGGGAGGCCTATGTTCAGCAGTGGACGTCCTAAGGCTGAGATGATGATGATGATGATAACTTTAAAGGTTCAGGACGTGGCATGGTGTGAAATTTTCCTTAGCTTAAAAAATATCCTTATCACTGTCAACTTGGAGGTCGGTCGGTTGCCCAAAGCGTTAAGGAAGTTAAAAGAAAAGTCTCTATGATATTTCAGAAAAGGTCTAAATTGGTAAATCTTTTAAAATATAACTCAAATTTTATGAAACTAATATGATAAACTTGTAACGTTTAACAGCTCATTATTTTGAATGCTCTCATAGATTTTACATAGAGTAATCAGTCATTTACAAAAAAAGGCTCAACCCGTTTTGAATCTAAGACTCATTGAAACTAGTCTCAAAGCGGCAACTAATTGCTCTGATTCAGCAGTTAAGCAGATTTACGGGGTTTTAATAAACGAGTTAATGAGGAATCTAACTTCCTTAATGAAAAGCTGTACCGAATGTACTTCGAATGGAAAACGCACGCCTGGAATCTTATTACTTCGCCTTTGAAGGGCTAACTTATTTAGAATACCGAAAGTTCATGCTTGTAATTATACTCAAAACTTACAGGTACTTATAGAAAACATAAACGAAGTTCACGAAGTTTATGCTTGTAATTACAAAACTATTTACTAACAGAAAACACAAACCAAACTGGGAAAAACTGACTAAGGCCCGATTTGACCAAACTTTTATCCGAGAATAACTTATTGACAGTTTCAGTATGGGAAATATGTCAAAACTGACAATTTATTCTAAGATTAATATTTACTCTTGTTTGATCGAATCCACTCTTAATTGATTTTACATGACGTGTGTCAAAATTGGGAATAGAATGGAGGAGGAAACCTCTGAATGAGATAACAGTTATTACTTTAGTATTTTTATTTTTGAAACGGTATTTAATCTCCATCTATGTAACCGCAATGTTGATGTCAACCGCATTTTCGGTTCATATCTCCTACAAATTATATTGCACTCCCCTCACACAGAGTTTAGTTCATAAACAGAATTTGCGAAAACTTTCTGCTCTCTAACATTAATAAAATTACATAAACACATGCGCGTAATAAATCACAAAGGCATATTTGTCTAAAAACTCTTGTTCCCATATATTACGGCAAGAATTTCCATTAACACCATATGTACCTACTAATTTTGCGTTGTCACAAAGCCGTTTCATTTTCCATGAAATTAAACACAGCCCCACATGGATAATGAAGCTCGATTGCAGCACAAATTGATAAGACAGCACATTCGGAGTAATAAAGAGTAATAAGAGTTACCTAAGTCTGAAAATTATAAATAACTTGAAAATATCGAACTGCCTAAGGCGGGAATTGAACCCACGACCTTCCGCTTGCCGGGCGACTGCTCTTCCAACTGAGCTACTTAGACACTGGATGAACCCGTCGAAATATTCAAGTGTAATACGCTGTTACGGCCAGCGTTTGTTTCATCAATGTTGGATATACCTACCCTTAATTTTATAATGCGACTCTTAACGCTAAAAATTAAATAATTGCCTACCTAAGTCTGTCGCCATAACAACAATGTTAAGAGCATTGCTGTGTTTCGGCAGTTGGAGTGAAGATAGTCAGTTTCTCTGTTCGAGGATTCCGTTAAAGCTTTCACCTTTGACCTTTCAGGTGAAATGCTGTCATAGTGCTATGAATTTTTGTGACTTTTTTATTTTTCGAAGAATCGAGCTGTACCTAAGTTTTTAACGATTAGAAAATGTTGTTTGAAATGTATGGTGTTAAAATTGCTACTAAAAATAAGTTCAACATCTACTAGACAAAAGTGGTTTGGCGGTTCTATTTAAGATATATCTTCGTACAAAATACGTACTATCTTTTGGTAATATTTTACATCCTTCAGAAAATTTTATAAAAAAGCTATTGCTCGAGGCTCAAAACGTTACGTGACCAACGAGAGTCGGTATTAAAAACTTATCTTTTTGTTTGAGGTTGATAAATTATTTAGTCAAAGTTCTTAAGTAACTTTTAATACCGAAAAACATCTTCGTACGTACCTAACCTACTTAATAATTTTATAGAGTTCAATATTAATCGCTTTAGTTATAACTTTGCCAGCAAGTTTCTGTATAAATTGTGCTTATTAGCTACTCAAATACATAAGTAACACTTTGCTACATGTAAAAGAAAGAAAGAAAGAAGAAAGAAAATAACTTAAGACAAAAAAGAAATTAACTAAGGTCACCCACTCAGTAATATCTTGTGTGACTGTCAAGACACTGATTTTCAGTGGGTGCCTTTTGAATGAAAATATTAATCAATAAACCAAATAAATAAAAATTAAATAAAAACAAAAGGCCATCGCCATCGCCAAATTCACAATTAAAAATGCATCTCAATTAAACAAACAGCGCAGCCCTTCATTATCGCATACAGGGTGCTTCAGAAAGTAATTAGAAGCAAGCGCAGGAGACGCCGTAAAGCGTCTATCGGCCATGAATAAAACATCCAGATGTGTTAAACTACCTTTAGTGCAGTCACGGTCTAAGATTGAGCGAGTGGAAAGGTAGGATCGGTTGTTCAAAGTCAAAGTCAAAGTCAAAATGTCTTTATTTGTTTAGACTAATAAATAGTACCTACTTACAAATCGTCAAATATTTTGCTCTTAAGGAGCCTCTACATGTCTCATAATCTTTTTACCCTACCAGCGCTTCGAGACCAACATTTGGCAAATGCTGAGAAGAAGCGCCGCAACAAACTCAGTCACCACTGTCTGCCGGCAATATAAATAAATTGTAAAATAAAATATTGTTCTGATGTTTATTTAGTAAAAAACACTTGCCAATTGTGAATTAGAGACGAGACTGCGAGAGTATGCGTGCAAGAGATAGGACTAGAGGAATTCTTGAGAAAGATGTAGGTTTCGGAAAATCGAAAGAACTCAAAACTTACAGTCAGGTTACATTTTTGTTTTACTCTACTGATTTTTAATTTATATAAACGTTTGATAAAATAAATACACCTCTTCCATTTTCGAAAAGACCATCACTTTCCATCCGGTGAGATGCAGTTTGTGGATAAAAAAAGTATGCATAAAAAAATGACTATCGCATTTTATATCATGGAACCATCGAGGTCTTAAAAAATATAGGCGAAGATTATTATACCTACACAGAACTGTTTTCCCTTGATCAACTCATTTACCTAGCATGTAAATTAGAACATGGTAGGTATTAATAAATGTATGTATAAGAAACCGCGTAATCTCCAACCTTGGACTACCCCGCCAAGACGAATGAATCACAATGTAGACACCTACTCGTACATACCTCACACCACGCCCCATTGGTCCCATGAATTTATTTCGCCCCATCAAGGAAAAACAAAACATGCTCAACGATTGGGAAATAGCAAGAAAAACCGTTCACACGCTCAACTTAAATAGTCAGAACTGACCTTTCGATGCAAAAGCTAGTAAGTTCAAAATTGCAGTTTTATTCGAGCGCGTGATATGAATATGAATAAGTTTCAAGAAAAGCAAACAAGTGAAATGAGTGCGAATTTACATTTAATGAATATTACAAGGGAATCGGTATAAATACATCGAATAATTTCACTCTTTTTTAAGCTAAATTGGTCATCACCGGCACATTGACAAAAATACCTAACCACTATATTCTACATTTGTATAATAATCCACTACAGCACTAGAAACTACAAACCACACCGTTTCACGTGAGCACTTAGAGCTGTGAACTGGAAATGATATTACTTGTCGCTCCGAGCTAAATGTGTGAAATAATGTATGATATATCCTTAACATGCGTTTTAAGTGACAGCTATTAAAATAGAGCTTCTCACTAAAATGTTAAATCAAAGAAATTGAACAGAATTTCATGATAATTTATAATTAAACTAGCTTTCCGCCCGCGGCTTCGCCCGCGTGGAATTTTGTCTGTCACAGAAAAACTTTATCGCGCGTTTCTCCCTGTTTCAAAAACCGGGATAAAAACTATCCTATGTTCCTTCCCGGGACTCAAACTATCTCTATGCCAAATTTCATCAAAATCGGTTGCGAGGTTTAAGCGGGAAAGCGTAACAGACAGACAGACAGACAGACAGACAGACAGACAGACAGACAGACAGACAGACAGACAGACAGAGTTACTTTCGCATTTATAATATTAGTTGGGATTGTAACATAAAAGTCAGCCCAGAAAACAATAATTGAAGACATGGTTAAGCTCACCACATTATCTTGATTGTTTTTAGGTGCTAAATCTATTGTCTGTTCCATTGTACGTATTGTCTTTGCTTATTTGAAAAGGCGTTTGGTGAATAAAAAAAAATGATTCCACGTAAAGAAGCTCGGTTACAATTAAACGAACGTGTCATTCTAAAAGGTGGTGAGCTCCGCGTCGAAATTATACGATACTTTAAATAATTGGCTACCAACATCGACCTCATTTCGCGGGCATAGGATGAGCAGGCGTTTGTGCTTTGTGAAAACTGTCCTGATTCACAAATTTCGATTTGAAAACTTCATCTTAGTATCCTCTTTGTATAGAGTAGGCTCTGTTTAATGTATAGTAATTAATGTACTGACAACGGCACGTCATGTTTAACACTGTTCCAATAGGGAAGTTCTATTAGGGTTCTATTAGTTCTAATAGGGACGATTTTGTAACAAAAAAGTATAAATCTGATATCCTGTCGACTGTACCTTGTAGTTAAAAAAAAAACGTTTGAATCAATTATGATTCCAAATAAACTACTATGCTTAAAAGGATTTATGTAATTTCAAAACCTAGTCCATGATATTTAGCGTTAGAAGTGTGAACTTTACATAATAGCAACCAATGTTAAAAGGGCATAAAACTAAATAGGTACAGAATTTTGGTCACATTATCACACCTTGCGTTGAGATAGTGAATCCATTAAAATTTTAATTAAACCGCTCTTGTGCGCTGATTCGTCACCCGTTATCGCTGGTACGCTTTCCCGAATTTTGGACTTACGCTCTTCTGCCGCACGGCCGTGGCGTGGGTCAATTCGATCAGCTGATATTGACGGAGTTTAAATAGCAATTTAATTACAAAATGTGCCAATTTCCCCTTAGAACAGTTTTTAGTTAAAATATGACAGGTAGGTACCTAAGCATACATCACTTTGTTACCTACTTATTAAGAACCTGGTTTTGAATTTATGAGTAAGTATTTTTTGTAAGAGATAATAATTAATTGTACATTCAAGTACAAGTAATTTTCATTCCACTTCTTTCATATCATTTAAAATAAGTACCTACCCACGTAAATGAGCAAAATAATATCAAAAAATTTTCATTAACATGAGAAATAAATTAATTTGTATTTGCTATGCATTGGTAAAGACTTAACCTAACTATAATACACATTTAGCAAAATTCCTCCAAAACCAAATGGACCTCAAAGATCTCGTTGTAGAAAATAAATTGGGATTGTAAAGAAAGAGATGTTTACTTTATGCGGACATTTTATTGACAGCTTAATCACTTGTCAAACAAATAAAAATATAAAATCTTCCGTCCATCGACAAACTCAAAAAGAGGTTTTGTACAACCCTCCGAAGAATAAATAAGAGAAAAAACTAATTCTCTGCTTCTAGTTCCAGAGGATAGAGTCGCTGCACCGGTCGCGTCATCACTCCTGTCGCCGTCCGGATTTCCGCCACTCTAGGCCATCCATCAGTACCAGTTATAATCTTTATGACANGGAAGGATTTTGAGAACAATAATATGTCATCGATGAAACATACTGCAAACTCTCCAAGCTTGTGCTTCCGTATTATGTTACACATTATTCTCTGGAAAATGGCTGGAGATGTTTTTAAACCAAAGGGCAAGCAGGTCCATTGATAGTGTCCCTCTTGTGTCACAAATGCAGTTTTGTGTCTATCTGTGACACGCAGAGGAATAGACCAAAACGCTGAATTTAGGTCTAGTGTTGAGAAATACTTGCAATCTCTTGTTTTTACTATAAGGTCCTCAATTAGAGGAAATGGTTGTGATTGAGGTACAACTATTTTATTCAAGTCTCGAAAATCGATGCACAATCTTGATCTTTTATTCTCATCTCTTTTATAAGCCAATGTGACTGGTGCTGCGAATGGGCTATATGATTCTTCTATTATATTATTTTCCAATAATTTTGCAATCTGGGTTTCAATCTCCTTTTTGTCTTCAATTGTACAGCGATACGGCCTTTTACTGCAATATTTTTCTATGAGTAGATCGATGTGTGCTTCATAATCCGTTACCTTTCCTATGTCATATTTGTCTTTTGCAAACACAGATTTATTTTCTGATATTAATTCATCAATCACAGCTTGCTTCTGATAGTCTAGATGATTTATACAAATATGGAACTTTTCGTCACTGATGTCTTCATTGTAGTTTACTAAATTATTAGATGTTTCTTCCTTAGAGTCTGGTTTATTTGTTTCCTTAGAAACTATTTCACTCTGTACAGGTATTTTCTGAGTAATTTCCAGGTTTTCATTTTGAACTAAGTGAAACTCTTTTATACAATCTAGTCCCACTAAAAAATCGTAATCGAAATTTTCTTTGTCTATTACAAAAACATTCATTTGTTTTTCCACATCAAATATGGCTATGTCGAGTGTAATTATGCCATTTGCCTTTTTAACGCCATTAATCGTTTTTAAATTAGTATTTTTGGAATGTCTGGTTTCACTGTTATTTATCTTTAATAACTTCGAATTTATCAATGAGACATTAGACCCTGAGTCGTAGATCCCGAATACTTCAACATTTTTGTTGAGTACTAATTTTATCTTGATCAATGGCGGCACTATTAGTTTTTTTGGTCTTCACACTGTAATTCACATTCCAATTCCGAATTGTTGATGAGCTTTATTTGCTTTTTATCCTTTTCAGTATTCATTTTGGTTTTAAACCAGCAGGAATCTTCTGAATGATAGCGTATGCCTTTCTTTAATTTTTCACAAATACCACATTTTTCTTTAATCGGTTTCGTATCTTCTCTTTTTTTAATAAATTTTTTTCTTGTAACCAAATGTTCCAATCTGCCCAGTGCATTAAACAAGTGTTTTGTGTGTTCAATTTCTTCTTTGTTAATTCTATCTGTGATAAAATCTGGTAAGCCGGCAGCAATTATATCGATAAGGGTCCCTTCATCTATTGTCTTTCTTACCTCTAGTAAAAGTTTCTCTTTTTTTACTGCATATTCTAATAAAGATCCTGATTGATACTTGAAAGATAAAGCATACTTGCTAGTAGTCCAACCTTTGCTGGCGTAGGTTTGCAAAAAACTCGATTTCCATTCTGACCATTCGGACTGTAAACCAAGCTTGATCATCATAGAAGAATACCAATCATTGCATGATTTCTCAAGAAATAATCTGAAGATTTCAATTTTTTCTTCATCTTGTGTAATATTGAATCTTTCACATTCTTTTTCAAATACGGACATCCACTGATATGCACTTGAGTTTTTCCCGTCAAACTTTTCTATTACAAACCTGTCTGCTAACTTTTTTATACTTTGCTTTTCTCTGTTTTGTTGACCTTCCACTAATTTTTCCAGAATTTTCACAATAGGATCTTCTGAACACTTTTTACTAGCAATAGCCAATTGTTCTTGGGTAGTTTCCTCTAGAAGCTGGTCTTGAAAAATCATGTTATCATCCTCATCCATGTAGGTTTGTAATATACCCTCTGTCATTTTTATCCAAACACCTCTGGATTGATATCTTTTTTTCAACGTATTTTTCACTGTAGTGAAGGTTTTCGAAGTTTGGATGTGTTTGTGTAGTGATACTGCTTGATACTCTTCAGGAATAAGGAAGACTTTGTCATCTTGTGTCGTAATTGAGGTTACAGCAATATAGTTGGATTTTCCGTCTGTTGATGGTTTCACTTCGAATGTAAATTTCAACTTTTCCATATTTTTGACAATAAATGTCGTTTTATAAGATGATTTCCAATATACTTTGTGATTTGGACGACACAGTCAAAATAACACAATTGAGTTTCTCTGTAAGAAAGAAGAAATGAAGCTCAGTAGTGGACGTCCTGTGGCTGAAATGATGATGCCAAAGTAATCATATAATTTTGGCACCTTAATAACTATTGCCGTTTTTGTTGTAAAGATCATGCAGCGCTACTTGCGGATATTATTGGAAAGAAAACTATGTGGGCTCTAGATCTGAAGCCGCTTTAACGAAAACGAAGTGCTCATACAATGCGGCGTATTTTCTTCCAGTCTTTAGTCAGGAATTTAGTCGAATTAAAACCCCGGTTGAACGTGATATAGCCGCACTAGAATACGATGTTTTTTTGCATAATCGCAAGACTTCGTTCCAGTGTCGACCGAATGTTATCACGATGTATGTGGCCCAGGGGTTACCGTAGCCGCTAAGGTTTGAAACTTCTTGCTTAAAATATTGTAGTCTTTGGCATAGACTACGACGGTAGTCATGGAGATAGGAGTTTGTTATCTCGTGTCAGATGTAAATGGTGAAAAGAAAACTCATGATTCGTGTTATTTTTATGTATCTATTGCCGCAGCTATGGAATCCACGTCGGGCTCACTCGTTTCCAACATACGATGGATATCATTTGTCCTCCTTGTAAATAATTTGCGCAACCGTGTGCGCTCCTTTTTTACGGCTTCTAAATTCATTTTTACTTTACAGGGTCGCCAGATGTAGAAAATAAATTGGGATTGTAAAGAAAGAGATGTTTACTTTATGCGGACATTTTATTGACAGCTTAATCACTTGTCAAACAAATAAAAATATAAAATCTTCCGTCCATCGACAAACTCAAAAAGAGGTTTTGTACACTCGTGACTCAATCATAAATCAGCCAGTCCCGGTCCAGGAATTAATCACCTCGTAATTAATCGTTCTGTAAATATGAATTCGGGACGTCATGTTCCCGAAGCGAATGGTGGGGATTAATAATGTCGTAACACGATACCGATCGAGATCTCAGGATGGCTTTGTTACTTGCGCTTGGTTTTGTTGAATGGGTTGGTTTACAAGGAGTTAATGAATGAGTGATTTTGGGAAACTTAAATTGGAGAACTGAGGTCACGACGAGTTACTTCTATTCAAAGCTTTAGAGAGGTTGTTACTCGTATTTTCTGTCAAAAGCTATAATAAAATGAAAAGGGGAAAACTGTGTTTTAGAGCATTAAACTGTTATTAGGAGGTTAGATAATTTATTGTATAAGTAACTACTCATGGTATGGTTTTCGTCGTACAGTCAGCGTCAAATACTTCGTGACCGAAAGTAACCTAAAAGTTCGCAACACTTCTTTGTCACAACTGGAATGGTTCTGCTGGCTGTCACGAAGTATTTGACGCTGACTGTCCGTAAACGTGGTACAAGATACAATTTTCTCTTTGGTTGATATACAATAAGGCTTAAATCAACCAGATGCCTTGTCATTCCTCTCTAATAGTAGCTTAAAGACTTACAAAGTCACTTCAAAAGTAGGTAGATACTAAACGTATATGCAGATGTAATGGTGCAAAAAATGAGCCCTGTAGGAGGCTCGTTTGCGTCGCCGCGCCTCTATTAGCCGACTGAACAACAAACAAAGCACACATGGCTTCGAATAGTCTATAAATTTCGCTCACCTGCGCTTCGTGGCTAGGGCTGACGCTTATTTGAGTCAGGATGGAAAATATGCGACACGATTGTTTGAAGGCAATATTAAGAATAGGGGTTTTGGCTTGACTGTTCGCGTAAAGTAGCAATTGTCATCCTATTGCCAATTATTAGGCGCGATGTACATTAATGTAGTGTTTTCTTTCGACAAATACTTAAAAGTTTTTAATCGAAACTTGCCTACTGCAATTTCTGAATGCAAATTTTCCGTCAATATCATTTCCACCATAAAGTTTTGCTCAACATTGTAACAAAATTTTTCACTTTTCATCATCATTTAGTGTCTACTGTACGAACACGACTCCCTCTAATTCACCAGAGGCAAATGGAAGATTTGGCCTACACTCGTAATTAAATAACTACATTGGTAATTAAATTAACCAAATTAATTGATTATAATATTGTTTTTCCTGTCACACTAATACGTAGTAACCTCAAATTATAAGTTAGTGTTTACGCTAATAGCTGTTAAATATTTATGAGCCTAAACTACCCGTGGGATTATTTAGAATTTCCAATAATACTCGTAGGTGTGTTCAATGTTCATATTATGACAGCCCTAAGCATACACCGTCTGGTCTTCAGTCGTTATGTGCTCAACGAAACTTATTGCGCTGTAACTGTGTTGAGTAAACAAATGTTCGCGTGATATAATTGCGAGTTCGACTTTCCTTCGGGTGTGCGTTTATTTGTTTCAAACTACCATGCCTTTTCAAGAAAAGGTTCTTAAAACTATTAGTTAACAATAAAATTATTATTTAAAAAAATACTTCAAAGTATCAAGTTTCATTTCCAGTTTGAAAAAAACTTCCAAAATTAATTTGATAAGTTCATGTTAAGTGATAAAAGTCATCACCGCGATTTAATTTCAGGCAACGCCATCTATTGACAGATTTGGGAACTACTCCATCTATTGTATCCGCTATTGTAAAAATACCAAAATCACAACATAAAAATGTCCCACGCAATTCCCGCAAACGTCTCGGCGACCGCCATAAATTCGTTCGGAGTCACAGTCTAAGTTTTTTCGTAATTGCAACGTCTTGCTCGTTCAGAGGGCGCCACTGGAGCAATTTATTTTTCCAGACGTTAAAAGCGTTCTATTTTCCCGATGAAGTATTGGGGTCGAGAGCCACCGTTGACCGATACACGCTGAAAAAACTGCCCTGGAATCTTTGACTTGAAATCTTGAAGGCTTTTAAAAGTTTGCCATGTGGTCGCGCGATAAGTGCGGGAATGGCGCTTGGCCTTTTATTTTAAAGTTTTAACGTCGTAATAAACGTGTCAGTGGTTGCATTAGAGTGCAAAAGTTTTATAGACAGTAAATGTAAGTATGTAGGCTCTTACTTCGCGTTCAATAAAAGTAAAAATAAAATAGAATTCGCATTTAGGTTACGAAATTTTAAACTTGGTATGGCGTCCTATTTTGTTCGCCTTTTGACGGATACGTAATTAAATCACGCCTCAATTTCACAATGCTATGAAAAAGTAAGGTTAGGTACCTACTTATTTAGATGGATTTGACACAATCATCCAATTCGCATTTCGTCACGTATTCAAAAATGTTCCATCATTTTGTTCCATTCGCAAAATTGTCACACTCAGATATAATTTTTAGTTGTTTAATATTTTCAACCTACAATTATATTGTTTTAAACTTTCATGTTCACTAACAAAATAATTATTATTGACGGGATTGCTACCATGTACTACCTTAATTACGAACCTCCGATATTTCCCTGCTACATGGTAGCCATGTACCAGGGAAATATCGGAAGCTCGTAATTATTATTGACGGGATTGCTAAGGCCCATCAATAATAATTATTCAACCTACAAGTTGAACTATTGTTTAACTTTTATCTGAGTGTAACTAATTTTGCAAATGGGACGGTCTGCGTCAAACCCATTAAGACTACTAAAAGAGTAAATACAAATGAGTAGGTCATCTTCATAGAAGCGCCCGAGCGCGGTTTGTATGTGAGCGCGCCAATACGTATGCGGCGCGCACGCACACACTGACAAAATAAGTATTGGCGCGCGCTCACATACAAACCGCGCTCGGTGCTTTTCTATGAAGATGACCTACTCATTTGTATTTACTCTGCTACTAAGCTTTCATGTATCAAAACGTAAGTTTCTCTGAAAATTACCCTTTTGTGCAGTTATACAATTTACAATGAGCAAACACTTGACACTAGCCAAAAACTGCGTCTGTCCCAAAAACGCTGGTCATTCCAGACTTACGTGTGCTATTTAAAGTATTCCAGCTCCTCGACCCACGTGTGTTCCGAGCGCGGAACAAAGCCCGTTATAACCCGGAGAATGGGCGCGGAACAAAACGGGTGAAGTGGCGGCTCGGGGCATTTTGTGAGGACAGGCCGTGTAGCCTGTGTTTTGGGGTGTTAGTGATGCTGGTTAGATATAATGATGGGTCAGTCTTAGCATCTTATCACTGTTATTTTTTGACGATTATGAATATCAATTTTAATAAAATATTTTTGCTAAATTACTTACAGATGACTTCATTATATAAGGCTACTAGATATTCTTTATTTTTTTTTAGCTTTGAAATCTAGAACAAACGCATAGCCCCAATCTACTACTCCTACTACTCCTTTGGTTCAATTATGACGTCCATGACTGAAAATTCAGGAACTTGATCATTGTTATTTTTTGAAGGCAGGCATAGCACTTTTTATGAAAATTTGTTTTGCCTTTTACTTTTATAAAGACGACTTTGAAAATACCACCATGTTGGGGTAAAGTGTAGCAATAAATTGATGCTATTATACAACAGAAAGTGTATATTCTGATGACCTTGGTGACTGTTATACCATTCCTTATCGTCGTTTCATTCCATTTAGCTATAAAAACGAACGTAATATTCATGATAATCACAATTGATATTTGCTTTAAAGCAATTCCTTAGATCGTAAAGCGAAATACTGCCCTCTTTTATGTACGGCACATCAACCTACCACTAAGATCGTTATTTCAATTGATTTTGAACCTTATTCCAAGGATATAAAGTTCAAATTTGTTGAAGAAATTCGTAAGTTGTATGGCTTGCTTAGAACTAAAAATAGAGTTACGACGCTTTATTGTCTTGCTAACCTGGCAGAGTCATACTAAAATTATGCTCATAACTTTCATAACTGCTGTAGTCATTCTTATTTTAGTTGTAGATAGTCATGAAACATCTAAGTACAGGAGATTGAAAAACAATGATAAAGCCCGGTCCGTGAGCACGTAGAATTTTGTCCAATGACCCCTAGCTACCCATCTTTATCGCTCGCGCGTAATTATATTGCTGTCGCGACTGTGCGACTGGCACCCGCAGTGAGTGTGCGAGCGCGATAGCATCATAATTACGCGCGAGCGAAGAAGTTACTTATTTTCATTTAGAAGTAAAATGGTATAAGATTCGGGAGATATTGTCGCTTGTTTATCCACTGATATCTAGCAAAAGTAACATTTTTCTAATAACCTTAGGAACTTTTAGGCTGGGTTGTACCAACTTACTTTAAATGTGACAAACGTCAAAAATCTGTCAAACTCCATACAAAAATCATAGTTACGGTCAAAGTTAGGTGGTGCAACTCGGCCTCAAAAAAATTTCATACATTTTTACAGCTGTCAATGTGGTGAAATAACAGCAGCTGTCAAATATCCAAGAACTAAAACCATGTCCTAAAAATTAAAACCATGTTATTTGAAAGAAAATAGATCAAAGAATCTAATTCCTATCTAATACTAAAAACGAATACCAATGGTAATGGATCAAAACCGTCACACCACGCCAAACTCACACCTGCTATTTGTCCTTTACATTAAAGTATTATAGCAAACATTTACGATCACGTAAGAACAGCTAACGCACGCTCGTCATACTGATTAATTTAATTCCGCGCGACGCGAGCAACTTTGTCAATTAATTTTGGTACAAAGCACGCGAAAATTTTTTAACATCTTTTAATTGCACTTTTGATGTTTGCCGATGAGATAATGTGGAGTTGACTTGGTTACATAATGTATTTTATGAATATTAAGGCTTATGGTAATTGAAACAAACATAAAATGAAAATTTCTGATATTAGGTACAGTCAGTGCAGCGTCAAATAGTTTGTGACACCCAAAGTGACAAAATATGTCTGTTGAAAACCTTATTCTAATTACAACAAAGGCGCGTTGCGAACTTTTTGGTTACTTTGGGTGTCACGAACTATTTGACGCTGACTGTACTCGCTCGAACCAGTGAGTCACTTAGATATTGCGGTGGAAAATAACGCGATAAACTGGTGACATTTCAGAGAAAAAATGTGTTTTTCATCAAATAAAATATGACGTAAACATCGAACTATAGATAACATATTTTCTCTCTGAATTTAATATCTCAGCACGTTTGGTGGGAGCAATTTTATCGAAACATTAGTGTAGCATAGTTTTCCAAAGCCAACTTACTCATTCAATATTACTCGTACCTTTAAATATTTTTTACCGCATTGCAGTCCCGTATTAATTACTAATTAGTTGTCGACTTGTGGGAAGAGACAGCTTCGGAAAACACTACGTACGCTAGCACTTCATACTTGACATTTTTATAGTAAAACCACACTTATTAAAAGTACACAAGGTATCGAAGTGTTAAAAAAAAAAAATCAAAAATATTTATTCAGTTTAGACCACAAGTGGCACTTATGAACGTCAATAGAAAATAATAAAAAAAGAAAAAGGTAGCCCTTAAGGGGCACTTTACATGTCTCCTTATCTTTTGGGCCCTACCAGCGCTTCGAGACAAACATATGGCAAGTGCTGAGAAGAAACGCCGGAACAAACTCAGTCACCACTTATTGCCAGGAATTATCTAACGGTAAGAATAGTCAAATTTAAGTACATCAAATAGGGGAGAGTTCGGTATATTGTACCGCCGGGTAAATTGTACCACCCTCATATTTCGTAAAGTATTTATTGAATGTCTGTAATTGCAACACTCAGCGATACACGACTAAAATCAATTAATATCGGCCATGTGGTTTTTGCCGTGACAATTAACACGTGTGTTTTATATTGAAAAGTATTTTTTCATTGTTTTCAAGTAACTTTTGACAATACATGTTTAGTTTGTAATTTTGTTAAATTTAATTACAGGGTGTTTCTAATATATTATTTAGAAGCGTAAATTAATGTGGATTACAATTATTTGAAACATTTTTCGGTATTTATAAGCTATATTTTTTACCGATTTTTTAAAAGCACTATCACCTAGTCGGCTAAATTGTACCACATCAAGTTGTATGGAACTTTACCAAGGGATTTTGAAATTTTTTTTAGTAAATCATATTTTGTAATTAAAATAGCGTAGTTAGGTAGATCATTTATATAAATCAGAAAGAGCAATGGTCCCAGTATTGAGCCTTGGGGCACTCCCATTTTTAGGGGGGCGCCCGAAGAGTTAGTTCCGTGAATATTTACTTTTTGTAATCTGTCTGAGAGGTAAGAGTGTAATAGGCTTAAGGCCTTGCCTGATACGCCATAATGTTCTAGCTTAAACAACAGAGTTTGATGATCAACACAGTCAAACGCCTTCGATAAGTCACAAAATACACCAATAGCATCTTTTTTCTCCTGCCAAGCATCGAAAATGTGTTTGATAAGAGCAACCCCTGCATCGGTCGTACTTTTCCCTTTTGTGAACCCATATTGTTTTTCATGAAACAGTTTATTTAAGTTAAAATGAGACAGTAGTTGATTGAAAATAATTTTTTCAAATATTTTACTGAGCGCAGGTAGTATCGATATAGGTCTAAAGTTGGATGGGTCACTTTTGTCTCCTGCTTTAAATAATGGTATGATTTTACTATGTTTCATCAGGGTAGGGAATTGACCTTCGTTAATACATTCATTAAAGATATGAGCTAAATGGGGAGCTATAAGAGGAATGATGGGTTTTATTATGTCTGTTGATATGCCCCATATATCCTCTGTCTTTTTTATATTTAGTTCTATGAAAGTTTTTATAATTACTATAGTTAAGCTTGATACGCATTGTAAATAAATGTATGTTTGAAGTAACAGCGGTTTGTTGTTGTTTAATTTGCGACGCGCTAGTCATTATTTATGTTGACTTGACAACGTAATCATGTGACTCCGATTCCGCGAAATAGAAGGCGTTTAGCTTCGTCAGTCGCCATCAACCGAGCCAATCGCCTTCAAATTGATAGCGATTATGATTGTTGATAGAGATTCACCAGCATTCTAATCAACTCGCGTTGATAGCGCATTTTAAAAAATAATATCTATAAATAGGTATATCGTTTCACTTCTTCGTTGAAGTATCTTTTCTCTCGTACTTCGCTTCATGAAGCACGAACCAGCTCTTTAATATTCAGTTGAGTTATTACCTAAAGTGTATAGGTATTGATTTATTCAAGAACTATATGGGTTTGACGTTGATTTATAGTTCCGTGCCTTCAAGATTTCATATTAAACGTCTTAGTCGGTATTCTAGGTACCGCTTGATTAATCAAAATTTAATATTAAACAAAATTAGGTTTTACCGGTAATGAAATGGCTTCTTGAAAACGATTTCTTTTAAAATGAAGTGTTTTGTAGAGAAGTTCTACCATATAATAATATTCAATGATGATATTACGAGTTTAATTAGTTAAAGAACTCAACGATTGCATGTTTTGCAGTTGTTATTTTAAATATCCTTTAATCTGCTTTTCTAATCAGTTTTGCCAACAATACAAATATCTCTAATAAGTGGTGCCTGGATGCGAGCGGCGCAGGACCGGTCTTTATGGAAATTTTTGGGGGAGGCCTTTGTCCAGCAGTGGACGTCTTTCGGCTGACCCAAACGAACGAAGTAAGAAAGTAAATAAATATAATAGACCGCATCTCACTCAACGTCAGTTGGGACTGAGGTGAAATTCAAAACATGCTTGCAAAAAGTAAACAACTTCAGTTCGTTATGAAAGCAAATGGCGTAACAAACACAATGCCTTCACCTGCCAAGCCATCGAAAAAGAATACCAGTGATAAGATTACGACTTTCAGTCCCTCACAATGCGGTAACCCACTTTTAGCCATTGTCACAGATCTCCAGCAATAGGCAGCGACTATAGGGGTAGTGTGTGTCACCTACTTCCCATAGGCATATCACATATTCATCTATAGTTCTTGCAACTCACGAAGGCGAGTGAGCTTTACTTGTGTGTGTACGTGGACATAACGATAGTGTAATGTCTATCAAAACTTTAAAAAAACTAAAAGTAGCGAGCCACCACACAGTCATGTAAAGCTCACTCGCCTTCATGAATTGTAACAACTATGATAAAAATATGGCTTGATTTTTATATTTCAACTCTACTAAGGAGTAGATAATCCATTAGGTACATACTGGTTATTTATTTGCGAACATATTGTAACTTTAGTTCTTAAAACTGTCAGTTTAACTTTTACAATGAATCAATACTAAAACAAAAATAAAACGTGATTAAAAAAATTATGTCAAAATTATTCTGTAACTCAGTAAGCATGATTTGAACTCCGTGGTCTATGATAAATAGACTTTAGACAGATTAGTATAACGATGAAAAGAACCACAGGAAATCCATCCTCAACAGCTTATTAATTCCCTTTTAAGAGCTCTGACATCATTTCAATTATGTGCCTTCTGCTCTGCCTTTTATTCTAACCACTTTCTTTAATCCAAAGATATTCAAGTCACAGAATCCAGCCCTAATATTAGTTCATGAAATTGTGCGTACGGAGTGGTTTCTTTGTCACGCATAAAAGGGAAAGCGTCAAGCGCGAGTCGCAAGCAGAGCTACTAAAAATGAAAATCAAATCTTACGTTTTCTGAGTTCTAAGAGGATTTCTTACCAAAATTGGCGTTAATTGGTTCAAAGGTTTACTTGTGACAAAAATATACCAACTGAGTTTTCTATTTAAGTAGGTACCTGTTGACAAAAATAGGTTAGTTTTTAGTTATACAAAGGGTGACTTCAGTGTTTAAGTTCTCACTGTCTGTCACAGCTTGTATGTGCTGAAATATCTAGCAGTCAGCCGTCGCATGATTGATGGCACGCTAATGTTAGCGATGCACTCTTACACATAATATCTCACTACCTATAACAGACATTGATATCTGGATTACTAATGTTTGGCCAAAAAACGTTTCCCAAATTATCACATCGCAAACAACGTTTCGCAAATTTTCATTTGGCAAATTCTCATTTGGCAAAACAACTTATTGCAAACTTTTAATTCGCAAATGTAGTTTTTGGCATATTAATGTTTAGAAAATTATTGTTGGCAAAGTATGTTTTGCCAAATGTTTCATTTGGCAAAAATATTTCACGATAAACTATTTACAAAACAATTTGATTGGTGCATAGAATGGAATACAAATTAGCTTGTGGTTATTATTTTGTTTAGTGGGTAGTTAATTTAAATTTTTTTCTAAATAAATTTTCATATTTCATTCTTTTTATCGAAATAACAATTTGATTGGTGCATAGAATGGAATACAAATTAGCTTGTGGTTATTATTTTGTTTAGTGGGTAGTTAATTTAAAATTTTTTCTAAATAAATTTTCATATTTCATTCTTTTTATCGAAATTTCCAAATGATACATTGACAATAGAGATGATTCTAGTACTCGGCGGCCGCTGCCGCGGCACGCTTCGCTCGCCTTCGCGCATTAAGGGTCACTGTTCTAACCTAACCTAACCTACTATTTTCTACAATACCTACTTTTTGCAACCATACTATTTTCTGCAATCTCTTTGTTTTACATAAAATTATTGTGAAAACCATGATCATGTGCCTTATGCTTTGATTTGTGGGTAACGGTGGGTACTCGTAAGTATGTGAAGTGTCAATTTGACCAAGCAAATTATTTGGGATGTAATATTTGGCAAAATAAAACATTTGCTATATAAACATTTGCCAAGTAAAATTTGGCCAAATGATAATTTGACCAAATGAATTAGTTGCGAAAAGTACAGTTGCTAAAAGTTTATTTGGGAAATGAAACTTTGGCGATAAGTTGTTTGCGAAGTGAAATTTGGCGAAAAGTAATTTGGCCAAACGGAAGGATACCTTAATATCTACCTATATCTTACTGCTTACGTCAACAGCTTATAAAAATAACAAATATAATAATAATAAAATTATATCCTTTTTTTTATTTTGGGCATTTTTAATTTCAGAGAGAGCGCGGCGCTATCGGTTTACGCGTTGCTCTCTCCTACGTGATTTAGAATTTTAATTGTTGAAAGATTTTAGGTTGCTAACAACTATGTTTTCAATGTGGGTGGTAAATGTTGTTATGGAATCTTGCTTGGTTATAATTTGTTGGAAATTGAATGGGTCGATGTTGTAAATTTGGCAAACTATATTATGGCTAAGTCTTGTTGATTGAAATCTTGGGCAGTCCTGAATGAGATGCAACATTGATTGGGTGGTTATATTATCACAGGGACATGTGTCATTGTCAGTAATCTTGAATCTGTGGAGGTATTCTTTATGGTATCCGTGGTTTGTGAGTAACTGAGTAATAGAAAAGGAGGGTTTGATATGTGATATGAACTCGATAAGATTTTCATACGAAGGGAGCCAGGATTTAGTGTACGCGCAATTATCTGGTGTAGAGTAGAGTTTTTTGGATTCCTGTTCTGATATTATTTTATTTTTGTGTTTAATGTAGCTTATGGGAACTTTATTAAAATCGGGAATTGTCTCTAATGAAGCCGCAGCCTTAGGTAGGAGCCAAGTCAGCTGCCTCATTACCACCAATGCCAAATTATATCCTTGGACAATTCGTGATTATACACTGCGTCTTTAGCCCCAAACTAAGCAAAGCTTGTATTATGGGTACTAGACAACGCGACGGTTATAAACATACTACTTTTTGTAAATACATGCATATTATTATGTATAAAACACCCAAACCAATAAATAATATATTTTTTGTGACAAAATTGTACTTATTACGTAAATTGTGAGAAGCGTAACACATGTAACTACATACATAATCCGCAGTAACATTATTAAAATGATCAAAGCACCCCGTATTTAAAAGATGACAGCCATATTTAAGTACTAAACAATAAATAAAAGTAACAATTCAACTCACCTTAAATTATGTAATAAAGATGAGCATTGTTGGGAAAGTTAACAAAACTCGGGTACGTGGATGGGGCGCAGTTACAAGAACCATATTTACTTAGGTCCTACTTCCAAGCTCCGGGAACAGTGTGCTTTCAGAAAAAATACGTTGTTCTGGATAAAACATTTATAAGGGACCCTCATCATGTTATGAAAACTTAAAGCAAATAAGGCTTCAAGAAAACAGCTGATTTTGATATCGGAATTAGAAAGAGAGGTGAGATTTTAGTTATTTTCGTATTACCCTAAGAACAAACAAGTGGAAAGAATCCATAAATACCCTAAGACTTATAGAATTTTTGTATCAGTTTTCATTTTCATTATAATGTTTTAAAATTTATTTATTCTGAAGATAGAATTCTAGCCAGTCCCAAGAGATAAAATAAGCCCCAATTTTACAGTCATTCTAAAATAAACATTCATAAATAAGTTACTTTAAATTGTGAATGTATCACAGTAAATTAAGTTGTGGCACTAAATTATGTGCATTTTTATACTGAATGTCGAATACACTTCGTCGGATAGTCGAATTTTAATTACGGTCCCGTCATATTTCATAACGACGACCGCCCATGCCGCCCAGTATCCGATATTCCACCCAAACCATCCGCCCGCCCGAGATGATTCGAAAAATGCATTTTACAATTCACCATATTGATGGTTTTTTGCCGCAATCGTTTGGAGGGTTAAGTGATGTAAAATTTGTTTTCAGTTGAATAAAATGTGAAAACATAAAACTTGTATTAGCTTTTTTGTGGCAAATTAAGTAAAACTTATCGAAATCAAATTAGAGTATAATAATATGCCCATGTTACCGACCAAAAAAGATTTTCATAAGAGTTTTTTCCGATTTATTTCTCAATACATTAGCTAAACGAAAATAAAATAACTAAAAGCACACATTATGTGAGTAAAATAACAGCTTAAAGAGGTGTTTTTATACTTTAGGAGCTCTAGTCTAGGCCCAACAAAATTAAATAGAAAATGGTGATAGGATTCGTCTAAGTCCGTCTTAAGAGAATTTATTTCTTGGCCACTTTTCTCGCAATCCTTTTTAGGTTCTTAGCTCAAACCTAAGTATTCAAAGCTAGGTAAATATTTTACAAAACTAGATTTATCTTAGATGACGAAAAAATTGTTTGTAGACTATTTCAGACTTACGCCCATATTCACAAATGATGCTTAAGTGAAGCAGCAAATCGAACGCACAGCGTTGAATAGAGCTTTGTGATTGGTTCGTGGGTCACCCTGTGCGTCCACGCGCACTGTGAGACCTCGTAGTAATATTCGTGAATACGGGAGTTATTTTATAGTCTTTTTTTAAGTCTTGATTTGAATAGTGTAATTGGTACTACCGTTCTATTCATTAATAAATAAATAAAAGTAGATCAGACGAAACATAATAATAATAAATGTATCATGAAGTCGGTTAAAAATAAAATGCTACAGTGTTTAGCTAAATATGCTGTCGTCTAGACATTAGCATGCAAAAAAGGGAAACGTACTTCACGTTTCCCTTTTTTAAGCTCTAGAATAAAGGAGTGAAGCATTCAATTTATTATGGCAGCAGTGCTCTAATTTTGCTACCGAGATGAATATGGTAATTAATAATCGGCTGAAACGTAATTACAACACCAGCATTTAAAAGGTTCCGGATACATTAACTACTTTTCTCGGACTTGCTTTTGCCTGAGACTTCGTCCACGTGTATTTCGTTAAGTGACTTTTTTTACTTTAGTGAAATCATAAAGCTGTGAATGCTTTAAACTTAAAAATGATTATGGAAAAAAATTAAATGGGTCACTTTCTTTTAAATAAACGATATCGGTACTCAAGTAATTAATAACTTTATCTCTACTTAACCCTATTCCCTAAAATAACTGTCTGTCTGTCACATTTTCACACTGAATCGATTTTGATGAAATTTGGCAGAGAGTCCCGGAAAAGGACATATATGATAGTTTTTATCTCGGTTTTTGAAACAGGGACGCGCGCGATAATTTTTTTGTGACACAAAATTTCACGTGGGCAAAAGCTAGTTATTATTAATTATTATTAAGCTAATTACAACTTCGTGTACATTCAAAGGCTGAGATTGCATTATACATAGTTAACAAGCCCTCGATTGTGCCTATTCCATCGCCACGGGTCATAATGTACCCACAACCTAACATTGTGCTGTATTCTATTATGTGGCGTTTGTTTAGGACCATAGCTTCTGAGTCTATGAGAACACGGCTTTTTATCCGCATACATTGATTAAATTAACGTACCCAACTTGAATTTACGTTGTTTTTTTACTCGGTTTTATCCCATATACATAATAAATGATTTGGTGTACTACACTCTCATTTATGTACTGTATTCTACTGCCACAAGTTTCTTTAGTTATTTATTAAATGTGAAAGTTGTGGAGGACGAAATTGAATAGGTACTAGATACTCGTAGATGTTTATTTTTACGAAACTAGAAACTAAGTACTACCAGAAAGGTGTAATGAAGTTTAAAGCATAGATAATATAAACATGCATTTTCAATCTAATCCCATTTGGTTAAACCTAAAAATACGGTGGCACTCAGGTCAACTGAGTTTTTGAATGTCACAAAATTGTATCAACAGTGACCCATAGTAATTACGTCAGTGGGTCTAGACAAAGTGCAAATTATAATCGCAAACCAGTCGCAAAGTGGTCGAAAAGCCCCTTTTTTGTATGGAGTTTTGACGGATTCGATTTTCGATTCGATCAAAAAGTGCGTTTTGTCTAGGGGGGCAGGTGTATAAATAAATAGAGTTCGTTAGTGACGTTTTAAAAGCAAAACTTCATTGGAAACACATAAAAAGCTGCGTAGGCCATTTGTTATTTACTTCCTTAGCGGGCTGAACTGAATCCAATTATAAATACTCGGTGCAAACTTCACAATTATTAGAGAAAATAAGAGGGAATAAATGAAGAATTTATTTTGATTCATTCTCAACTTGGAAAAGCGAGGTTAAACGTAGATTAGTATGGGAGTAATTAAATCCAGAAATATGTTAAAACTTAATTTAACGTAGTGAAATAGAACAATTTATTTAATTTAAATATGAGTATCTTTGGTCATTTCACATAGCGTCATCTGTTAAGACAAAACGAAGCTTGTTTTTTTTTTTTTTTTTTTTTTTTTCAGTTTAGACCACAAGTGGCACTTATGAACGTCAATAGAAAATAATAAAAAAAGAAAAAGGTAGCCCTTATGGGGCACTTTACATGTCTCCTTATCTTTTGGGCCCTACCAGCGCTTCGAGACAAACATATGGCAAGTGCTGAGAAGAAACGCCGGAACAAACTCAGTAGTAGTGTAGTGTACTATTAAAACTAGACAACGGTGTAAACCTACTTTTTTTGTGTACTAATACTTAGAACTCGATACACCAAATGCAAACAGATTTATGTTTATGCAACCAATTTTGGTTTTGTGAGGAAATCCAACCCGCATGCATGTATCCAGTATATTGTATAATGTCCTTCGACTATACAATAAAAGCTCAAAGCCTGATAACCTTTGTGACAGTAGTAACAAAACCTATCAATCTATTGTAACCAACACAGTGTAGTTGTTTAACATTCACCAGAAACTCTACATCAATTAATCGTTATAACATTTAATTACTTTTGTTAACAGCCCCGAAGTATCCTTCAGATACTGCAAAAGACGTTTCATTTTCCGGACCTTTTCAAACAGAAACCAGTGTCTTTGAAATTAATGGAAATCAAACAACAGCTAAAATTTTGTTGTTCAATTAAAAGTTGGTGATTTTTTCGCTTGTATAACTAGAGGACCTTAATAAAATTAGGGGCACGATCGTTTTGCCAATTAGATGAAGATTCGTGGAATTTAAATGTTTTTGTTTTGAGACAATGGAAACTCTTTGGTTAATTTTACAATGGTATTTATTAAACAATCGGATTTGACGTGAACTTTAGGTTCCTTTAGGGAAAGGTTTCATTAACAGTTGATTTTCTCTCTTGGCCAATTAAACATTTTATGGTGAAATAAATCCTATTTCTAAAATATTAACATCTATTTTGTTCTAAAAACTACAGCTGTGTAGCTAATAAATGTAGTGGCTTTAGGCGTACATAGGCCAAAAAGGCTTTTTTAAAATTAATTATAACGTAAAACATTCTTTTAGAAATAATTCGTTGAAGTTTATTTTAATTAGCTGAACTAAAAGTATTTTCAAATTACGAAAAATAACTTTTAATAAACGTAAAAGCTATTCAGCGATTTAACAAAAAATAATTGTAGAATCTTTAGTTAAAGTTGTTAAACTGGTATTGAGAGCGAAAATAAAATCGTGAAACTTTTTAGCGTTAACTTATTGGTAATTCCTCTTAATTTATCGAGGCTAGTAGTAGCAACCGCAATGCTAATAAACTCTAATGATGGCATCTGACCGCGGTGATAATCATTAAAAGGCGAGTCTCCATCAAAGAGCCGTCCACAAAATAAACTACGAATGAATGTAGAGTCCGCGAATAAATTCAACTTGCGACGGGGCGCGACCTACTGACACGGCGCGTTTACAACCGACGATTGCTAAATTAGGGGAAAGTACATTAGAAATTAGACTGTAATTATGCCTTGACCTATTTACTTTAAGTACCTAAAAACCATTATACAGATTACCTTTTCGCTGTTTGTTAACTACATTAAGTTGTTAAGCTATAGACGAAGTTTTTTAATGTCATTGTTTAATTAATGATGAAGACAAAACCTAGTTAGTTTAGGGCACGTCTAGCGTTAAAGTTGTACTAGAATAATAAGCTCTAATTTTAAGAGCAAAAAGTTTGGTCTGACTTTACGTCTTTTCTTCAATAGATATTGAATCTGTGTGCTTACCATGAGTTTACGTTAGGTGTGTTCGCTAGCGACTGCGTAAAAAAATGACATTTAAATGTATGACATATTGTGCAGCGCCCCTAGCGGCTACTTTCAAGAAATAAAATCTTCATAGAATTTTTTGACGTATTCGCTAGTGAGCTCACCTAACGTAAACTCATGGTAAGCACACTGTTCTGTAGATACAATGTAGTGTATACTCATATCGTATTTATAAGTATCAAATTGTACATTGTTAAAGTAACATCTGACCTATTCACACAGAAATAGAAACTACGTTTGTAACGAAATCGATTGTCATATTTTTAGGACGCCTCGCACCTCCCGACTTTTACCGTGCACGTGTAAACGGTCACCTAAACGTTTTCATTCCGCAGCTCTTTCATTTTGCGTTTTCAAAAGATGTGACTCCGCACTTTGCCTCTAAGGTTCCTTTGCTGTTTTAAAAATAAACATATAAAGAATTTTGCCCAACTTCGCGTCCCATTGAAGCGATTGTATATCTTGCTTACTCATTCTCCCCTTTGTAGCAGACAATGGATGACGAGCATAGCAACTTATTCGGTAAGTGGAGGCAATAACGTGAGATTAATGAATGGTAAAATGTGTTTTGTTAGAAAGACAATGTCTACCCTCATTATTGTTATGAGAGCTTTATAGCTTTATTTTCTGCATGTAAGGTATTTATGTAGGTTGGTCGAGTAAAGTATTGAAGAAGATTTTGGCTGTGACTTTTGTTAGGAAAAGCAACTGGCAATTTTGTTTAAAATAGTACATAATAGTATATAAGATGTCACGTGTTTATCTTTTTGTCCAGTCAACAGCACATCACACTATTATTTTTGTTGTAAGGTAGCAACTATAATAATTACCTAAGATCCCTCAGATTAATCTTTTTTTCTTTTCTTGTTTTGCGTCTCGACAGATCTAATTGAGTTGTGTCAGTGCGTACTACCAGAGTAAATGCCACTTACCATGCAAACGAGAAAGCACACGCAAATTACCTCTAACACGGCAATTTTCGAAGGTGCGAATAACAAACCAACTTCAACTCGATTTTCTCGACCGCAGTGTATTAACTGGACGTTTAGATACAGTTTGACAGGCTATTTTGAATCTTATGACGGCAGTTTTAGGGTTTGAAATTGAGTACAGGTCTTTGATAGATGTGAACTTGCTAATGCGCAATGTAAAGTCGTTATACGGCAAAGAGTAAGTTAATAGAGCAAATTAATAAACTAAAGAGTTCGTTAAGACGAGTATAGAGTAGAAGCATTTTCTCGAGCATTTCTATGTAATGTAACGTTCATCGTTCAATATAGGTAAAAAGTACGACGTTTGGTTCGTGATAAAGGAGAACATTTTATTATCATAGAGCGGCTCGTTGTTCTGTTACAAGTATTTGCTTGCTCTAGTCTACACTTACCTTTAGAGTCTTTGTTACTTGTCTACACTAATATTATAAAGAGGAAAACTTTGTTTGTTTGTTTGGTTGTAATGGATAGGCTGGACCGTTTTTAAAAAAAATTTCACCATTCGAAAGGTACATTATCTACGAGTAACATAGGCTAAATTTTATTTTGGAAAAAAATAGGGTTCCGTAAAATATGTAGATAAGATAAATAGTCCACGCGCGCAAAGCCGCGGGCGGAAAGCTAGGTAGTATAATTTGATTCTTAAATAAATACCTAGGTACGTTTAGTTTTCACCGTTCAAAACTCATCAAAAAACTTTTTATAGTTATTTAATTGCTTTCACAAACCATTTAAACTAACAAGCCGCGACAATTAAGACCTAATTACTGCTACGTAAAATAAAAATGTTCCAGATAGTTCAAAAACTGTTCCAATGTGATTTTACAGACGAAAAACTTAAAAACAACTTTTCCAAGGTCGAAAGTTGAAACGCGGTTAGCCCGACTTTCGGTTTGTCGGGGTCATAACGTCGCGTGCGGTCGAAACTACGTCATATACCTCGACATCAATACACATGTACCTTCTTATGACTTACTTTTACTGTAAACTACCGTCTATTTGTGTGCTACATGGAATTATAACGGCTAGAAACCGAGTAAGCTCAAGAAAAGTAAGGCACGCCCACCAACACCCGTATTCACAAACGATGCTTGCTTAAGTGAAGCAGAAAATCGAACGCACAGCGTTGAATAGAGCTCTATGATTGGTTAAATTGTCAACCTGTGCATCCACGTGCACTGTGAGACCTCATAGGAAGGTTTGTGAATACGGGCGTTAGTTATTCCTATAAGTTCTGTTCGTTGACAAAGTCAAATCCTAGTGAAAACGTATGTAAGATGATATTGGTGCCTCACTTTAGATGACTAGTGTTATTCATCTATGATGTTGGATTGATCTTAGATAAGCAAAATGCGTAAAGTATGGCGCTCAAAGTTTGGCTTAACTTTAAGGTTTGTATTACAAAACAACGCTCAAAACTTCATCCAATCTTAGTCATAAATGATCAAGCAAACAAAACCCTCAAACTATGGTGAAATTGTATCAATTTGTTCAGTAATACGGACGTAAAAACTAGGTACAGTCAGCGTCAAATAGTTCATGACGCCCCAAGTGGCAAAACATTTACAACCCAACCTTATTCCAATTGTAACATAGACGTGATGCGATCTTTTTGGCTACTTTCGGCGTCACAACCTATTTGACGCTTGTACACAACGTACAGTAAAAAATTAAACATGTAACTGATTAAAATTGAAAAGAAAAAATTGAGAGATTCCCCTTCAATGAGTAACTGTACTGTTTACGCGTATTTAATTAATGAGAAACATTAAACAATAAAGTACAGTCTCTTTTCACTCAAATTTCCCAAGAGCGCAAGTAACGTACTACCAACAGTTACAGAACACAATGAAAACGAAAAAAAAATGTAGTACTAATTTAAAACCAGTGTTATTATTCTGTGGCGTAGGTTCCAAAGTTCTGGCAACACCTAAGCCTTTTCAAAACGTTAATTTTCTTTCTTTTCACAAAACTTTCGGGGAAATTAAGCAATTTCGTCAGTTGTCCGCACTGAAAGACGCCTTGATTGGAACACTTACCGGCGTTCAACGCAGGAGAAACAATTAAAATGTATTCAAACACTAGGCCAGTGATGTGGAGGTATCGGTAAAACCGATATTTGTAGTTATTATCATAATTACTTAACTGATTCTCTTTATTTTGCTACCAAAATAATATTATGTATAATTATATACGATTAAAATTTTGGTTATTTTATTTATCATTGTTACGAGTTTCGCACACGAATAATTGTAGTTAAACTTAGATCTCAATGCTCCTAGGGGATCACAAAGCAAAATCTTATTTGCAGCATTCTATTTGAAGTAAGGGATACTCTTAGGTAATTTTATGTCTGGAATTATCGATATTATTCCTATCGAACGATTACTGCATTACTAAAAACTTTTATATTTCTTAAACTTTGCAATTTAACTTTGATAAGTTAAGTTTAAAACTGTGCTTAAAGAACATAATAGAACTTGTCTATTTCATGAGTTGGAGCACTTCCGCCAAAAATTTTAAGGTAAAAGGTAACGCTCTGTATCTTACCTTTAAAGTTTATGTAAGTTAAACAGCATTTGAGGAATAATAATGGACGCCTACCTTTAATGCTGCATACATTTTTGATAAAATTACTCACCTGTAACAAAAAGAAAGAGATTTATTAGAACACACATAGAAAGAGGACAATCGGGTTTACATCTTTGCTATAATAATTAATGTGGTTGCTGTGACATTGTAAAACCTTAGGTAAGTTTAGAGTCGTGCATTTGGATGGATGTCCTACATAAGTATTTTTTATGGATCTGGGTATACTCGTACAATAATGAATGATATAACTCATTAATTTATTAAACATATTATTATTTCAACGTATGGCAGTCCACTTGCTGAATATTAAAACTCATAAAAACGGATTAGAAAAAATAACAATTCAGTGAACTAATATTATTACTAGGACGTCGTCAAACAAGGAGTTGTTTATCCCAAAGCCTTTTATTAATTATACTAAATACAGCCAATTAAGTCAGACAAGCCGAGAGAAAAAACGCATTAGTTTTTTGACAGGCCCCTGAATAGCATTCAGTGGGGAAGACAGCCACTTTTTGTGCCAGTTTGTCCTCTGAAAATAATTAATTTTGAGGCAAACGCGTCAAAAACGATAATTCAATTTTGACGACGTTCCTCAGCGAGCCTATTACGTAAAGCTGATGCGACTGGAATAGAAAATGTAAAAATAAACAAGAACAACAGAGTTTTGAAACCTCGTTTTTCCTCGAGGTCTTACAGTAATGTGTAGTGTAGTGTAGAATTATTTACTTTGAATATTATTAAGCTTCATGTACCTCATTAATGGAACTGAAAGATGCCACAGATACTGGGTAAGCAATTTAGCAAGTCTAAAATTATCAAAATACAAAAAAAAAGGGAATGAATAATAAACCCAAGAAAAATAACCGAACTGAAAGTTAAAATTTAAAAGAAAAAATATTTCATTTAAAAATGTTCATCTTTGATTAAACGATTCACAGCATTTGTTAGCTGAACCGTTACATTATCTGAGTACTATGATTGCGCGGACCAAGTATTTTGGTTTAAAGCTCAAACCGTTCAAATTCTTACCAAAAAATTGAACAATTTAAGGTTTGAAATGCAGCTCAAAGTCCGTAGTGTAGTGACTGAGTCCACTTGTGACTTAAAGTCAGTTAGCGGCTGAGTTCGTACCGAGTGCCGGGTGGGCCGTGGGACTGGTCAAACGTTTGAATCAGCCAGTATTTTCCACGAGGAATTTTATTGCACTGGAAAAACGTGTACTTTATGGGGGATGTTACGGAACTGTATAGGACAGTATTTTATTACAAAGTTAAATTGATTACTTATATGAAAGTCTGCGCTTGAAAAAATCAGATAGCAAATTCTAATGAGACATCGCTACAAGATTAACGCCCGTATTCACAAACGATACTTGCTTAAGCGAAGCAGCAAATCGAACGCACAGCTTTCAATAGAGCTCTGTGATTGGTTCGTGTGTCACCCTGTGCGTCCACGCGCACTGTGAGACCTCATAGTAATGATTGTGAATACGGGCGTAAACCCTCAGTTCAGTTATGATATAAACTTCGGAACAATTGAACCATGTTAGACGCCCACGAGGGCTCATAATACCGCTGTATTTACCTCAATAATATTGTTATAAATACAATAGAAGCAACCACCCACAGTATAGATTGTTTCATCCACGAAGACGCGCCCCACCACTTTTTGGTTGATCAATCAAGTAACCTGATCGTCATTATTGTAGTGTGTGTGATAACAGCGTTGCAATCGGGTAATTATCCATGAGTGCACATGCACACTACAATAATGACGCTCGGATTGCTCAGATCAAACTCCCCGCACCCCGCGCTTCCCTCGACCAAAAAGTGGTAGGGCGCGTATGAAACGATCTCTAGAAAAATAATTCTGTAAGTCGTCAAAATATCAAATGAATTTTGCCATTCTATCCCTTTCGCCCTTGTCAACGATTTTACGAGCGATCGCCGAGCGTAATGTGGCAGTGTCCCTGATGGATATTAGCGAATTCGTCCGAAATTATGCAAATTATAAAAATTATCGGCGACGCCGCTGGAATACCAATGAACCACAAACCTGTGGGTTTTCGCGCCTTCGAATTGGGTTGGAGAAAACACGAATTCTATTTCATTGATTTGAATGATACGGAAAAATTTGATTCTTTCAACAAAGTACAAACCGTTCGTATCTTTGTATCAAGAGTGATTTTTATTAAATACAATTTAAATCGTAGAATTCGTAATAATAATGTGAAGCTGGACAAGACAATGATCTAAAATACTAAGTCATTTACATTTTCACTGATAGCATATTAATGACAGATAAATGCCAACACACTCGTAACAAAAATCTAAATGTTATCTACGCATATTTCAATATAAACTTAATTGCAAAAAAAGGACAATTTAACTTGTGTTTTTATTTTAGCTACTGTTAGGTACTATTTTTTTTTATCCACAACGAGGAAGCTTTTGGCCTGTATCTCACCTGATGGTAAGTGACGATCAGGCCGAAGGTGGAAGCGAGCTTCACCCGGAATCCTCAACCATTTTCATCAACAAAACAATCTACATTATACTATTCTCTAATAGCATAACATACCAAAAATATAATGGAAATA